>NC_060211.1:14189642-14490357 GCF_021130785.1 Homalodisca vitripennis
GGAGTAGATGTTGGGAAGTGGTAGCCATGGACACAGCGCGCGAGGTCTGATGGGTTACGTAGTTGGGCTGCTACAAAGGGTTAGAAGAAAAAAATTCATACGCGTGCCAATTAGGTAGTTACTCCGCCCAATAATTTAGTTCCGGAACATTGGATGTAAAATAATATTATATAATACTGGCTGATTAGGTTGCGAAATTTACATTGTATGAAATTTAATTAACTAATTTACGGTACAACATATTACATTTCGCAAGATACCCCAGCGAAACCTGTTTCGCGACTCTATAATACTGAAGAAAATCATGATTTCATATTCAGTTGATATACTCAGAAGTGATGACCATATTAGCAGCCTGGCACACGATTCTTAGCTCCGTTATGATTTGTTTCCGATGTGGGATACTTGTGAATATTCCATTGCTTGCATACATTATATATTCAGTTTTAATTCAAATAATCATTTTGCATACTACATTATTTTAACCTTTACATTGTAATTCATTTATATAGATTACAGGTTACGAGCGATAAACGTGCATGAACTGTGAGTTATTCAACGTCACACGTTTGAGCATTGCCAAGGTCAACAGATGAGTAAGTTAACCGTGCTAGAGTAAACAATGTCCAATACCGGGTAACAAGCTACAACTCGTAACAACAGTTCCAGCCAGCCAGAGTTACGTATGTCCGTGAATGATAAACTGAATGTGTTGACTGATGAATTGCGGCAGATACAACTTGGCAGTTTAGAATGTTTAATCGAGATCACTACCGTTAAAAAGGATACTACTATTCTAAAAGAAGGATATTAAAAATTCAATTAAAAAAAGGCAAGGACGTTAAGAAAACTATTGGGAGACATTTGGATAACTTTACCGCTTGCAACGAAGCAATTAAAAACTTAAGAAGTGAAAGTATTGTTTATAAGTAATCATGTGGAGGTAAAATAACGATTGCTTCAGACTAAATGTACTCCATCAATTAAAATTAGAAATTTTTTTCTGGATACTATATTTTAGGTATTGATGAATATGCCAAACATTTTATTTTATTTTTATACACTTTTAAAAAACCTTTAAATACAGTTCATCGATTGTTCTTTCTTTCCAGGTTGAACTACTTGATTTGCCAGAATCATTTTACTTTTCTCTTCATACCTTAGACAGGCCGAGAGCGATTTTATCATTTAAAGGGTTTCGAATAAGGAATTCTGTGTCGAATTGGGTGAGCGGCAAGATTAAATCAAGTCCATTACTTTTATCTGGTTTATTGATTGTGTGAATGACCTGAGTCCGTTCATATAAAAGTAAAAGTTAAGTAAAGTAATATTATTTTACCAGACAAAGTAAGGACTAAGAAGCTCTTTCTAAAACTTAACCTGGGGACCAACGGCTGAAAAGTAACTTCCTAACCACCATCAATCGGAGCAGACAGGCTGCTTGCAAGGACAGGATCGCTCAGCGGTCACCCATCCAAGCTGCAGCCACACTCCACGCTGCTTGATTTGGTTATCTGGTGATAACCGCCGTACCCGCTATACTGCGCCATTAGGAAACTGATGATTTTTAATGTATATGTATGCTGGTGATATGAAAACTTTAACTACTGGTAATAATCAAGAAGATTTTCTTTTAATGCAAAAAGATATAGATCGTCTTATATGTAGCCTTGTTGTAATTTAAAATTGTATGTAGATAAGAGTTTATATTAAACTATTTAGAAAATTTAAGGTTATAGTATTGTTTATAATATTTTATTGGAGCTATATCTCGTCTGTCTGCATGATACATCAAAAACGAACTCATCTATTAGACCTTAAATTTTGCATGAAGCTTCACTTTATCGTAATAAGTCTGACGCATCATGTGGCATTCATAATAGCAACAATAAAATATCGAAATAATTAAATTTGCATAAAATTTGAGATTTTAACACGTGAAATATTTAAAACTTAGATTAATTATTTAGGTAAAAGGATAAATAATAGATTTAAAGTCAAGATAATAGATTAATTGGGTCACAAGGTTTCAGGGAGTTCTTGCGATGTAATTCCCTCCCTAGCTCACCAGGTCTGCTACTGTCATTATTCAAACACTGTTTTGGTAATTAACTCAACAAAAAATGTGTATGTACCATATGGTAAGATATCTCAATCATCTGCAGCAAAACATTTTATGTAGTTAAGAATAATCTGTATGATAACAAATGTCTAACCATAGAATTTGGCTGAGCGTAATTTACGTATATTACTCGGTAGGTTGAAAATTGTTTGTCAGAAGTATGTAAAATGTCTGTTTAGTGTGATGTATATCCGTATATTGGACCGCAAAAATCCTTGAAATGAGTGAAATGGGACATATACTTGATATTTTGCATGCTACCAAGTTGCATGCAAGTTGTTACGTGACATGTGATGTGGCACTTCTATCTTATTTTGTTACATCTCGCAAACATTTCAGATGATTGCATTACACTTTGATAGCACAAAAACGTGAATACGTTTAAACACGGAACTTATAAGTGTTTGTGGCCAAGTTCACATTTGTAGAAACCACTGGTTTTTAAGTTTAAGTATACAAGGATTGGTTAACACTTAAGATAATTGGTTAACAAGTTTAAGTATACGACAATTAATTAAGTATTATGTTAACCTTTCATATCCTAAGATTCCCAATGTTAGTACTTCGAGCGTGAGTATGTAGTATAATGTAGTATGCTCTCATACTATATAAAATACAAAACAATATAAAAAATCACGTTGTTGTAATTTAATACTCGAAGATGGCAGTCAAGCGTAAAGTCCTGGCTTTTATAAAAAGGTTATGTTTAAAAAAATTACTTTAAATCCCAGCTAGTAAATTGGTAGCAAAAATATTTAACAGTAAACGCAATTTAAAAACTGTGACAATGTTTTACAGAGAAATGCGTTATATAAAAAAAGGTAAAAAGGTGAAAGTAATATCCGTGTATTCAACGTGGAATTGAATTTGCGAGTCACTTGTAAGTTCATGTTTCAATCAAACCCACCTGGGCTCTGTTTTGTTTGTCAAGAAGCATACGTTATGTCGACAAGCCACTATACGTCAAAGACAGACTGGTATTTCTCACAACATGTACCGCTATTGTTACAAAACACGCAACACTGTTTCATAGTAGCTGACTGCATTGAAATGATTAAGATCTTTACTACACCGGTTTGTATTTATTTAACAAAACAGAATAGTGGTTTGTGTACACGACACAATTCATTTTTGTTTATAGTAAATAACTAAATATAAGATATTGTGATTTTATTTAATCTGCAATCAAACCATGTAATTGTAAGTAATGTTAATCACATAATTTAATCGATACCTTTTTGCACCTCATCACCTTTCTAATTATCTTCTAGATATGTGTATTTGATTAAACGTTGTAAGTATTTTATAGTTGTATTTATTAAGTTTATGTCTATTATTAACCAAACATTAACTACGATTCCTTTATTATCATGATGTATATCTATTCTACTATTAGGTTGAGTACAATTACTGCTTACAGGGCGAGTGTAAGGAAGCCGATTGTAGTCGTCGTGCACTGATAAACAATAGTGTTACACTTCTACTCCACTACATCTCTCTACAGTTGTAACTTAGCAGTAAACCTTTGTTTGCGAACCGTACCCATTGTAACTGTCTCCTCTCTGGAACTAGTACGATTAACATTTGCACAACCTCAAAATGTTTGATACTGATAATTCAGCAGACAATACCTACTATACAATTCATATCGCTGTTCTATAACATAATTAAGAAGCCCCAATAAACATCAATATGTTAGGGTTTGTAAAAAGGAAAAATAACAAAGAGTTTTATAAGGCTAATTACTTTTGGTTTAGTAAGTTCGATCGAAAAGAGTTGCCAATTAACTTATTCTTTAGGTAACTTATTATGTTTTATAGAACTTCATCTAACATTCTGTAAGCAAATTACGATTGTTCGATATGAAATGTGTAAACTAGTCGAAAAACACCTACGAAGGATGGGGTTTGTTTTGAGAACTATTTGGAACTGTACTGTCATTAGTTGGTACAATAATTAAATGAAATAGTAGAAGAGTATTTAAACAGGGCAACAAGAAATATTTCTATGGGAAGAGATAGTATTGGGCCATCTGCGATAAAAGAAATGTTAAAGAACAGAAAAGGGTCTATATAATTAGTTTCTGTTGGGAAATCTACATAACTAACCTTATTATCTATAAATATAATTTACTATGGGCATTGAACAAAGCAGATCAATTTTATACAGTTGTACGTAGCTTATAATACAGTTTTTGGTAAAGTAATTAATAAAGACCCACTTTCAAATTCGTAATTAGATTCAAACGTACCTAAATAGTAGGTAGGTGTTTGGCAATCTTTGAAAAACAAAGGATTAAAATTGATAAAAACTTACTCGTGGAGCAAATCTAATTACTATTGTCATTGTCAAAATTTGACAATATTCAATGTCAAATTTTGCAGCTGACTCTTATCCATTAGAGGTTAATATGGAATTCTAGAGAGGTCTTTGATTGACCATTATTTCTTCAACCTGTTTATTCATGACATATGCGAGGTTATTGTGTAAATTCGTTTAATAATTTCATATAGATAAAACGTTTTGTGTATGTTCAAGTCATAGTTGTTATATCAATGGTGTTCTTGAAACACAATGGCATAGTATGAAACAAAGTATCTTGGTACAAAAAAAAGAAGTTCCAATTCATCTATTTTAGTAGAGGAGAAAATATTGACTTGGAAGGCTACGATTAATAACATTACTTTAAGTTATATTCAAGTGGGATAAGATCTGGGTTCTTGGTGTACTTCAGTACTTCTTTTCCCTTGGAGCATCACATTATTCAAATCTGTACACAACAAACCTTTGAGTCTTTTATGTCGTGTCTCTAGGAGTGGTTTCTCCAAACAATATCTTGTTATTCTGTATAAATCGTTATTAGACTCTCTGCTGGAGTACAGAAAACCTTTGCATCATACGCAAATTAGAGGCAATAAAGTATTCAGAGGAAATGTATTAGGATCATCGGAATTAAGCTTGTCTAAAGGTTTCTGATTGTTTGTGTATCTTATCTGTCGTATTTTCTAAAAACCTGTCATTAAAATTTCAAGAGACTCAACTAAACTTGTCTTTCTCTATAGGCAGAAAAATAGTATCGGCTTGCGTCTTCATACAACTACGACAGAGCTGCTTCTACGTCATATTTTGAGGATAATTCATCTAGGAAATATTCTACTTCACTCTCAGCTTGATTACATTCAAGCATTGGGTGTGGAAGGAGACTTCTGTGTTGTCAGACCCTTCCTACATGAATAACTTTTTCTTCTGTCCCTACATATGGAAAAATATTATTCATGCGCTCTTTCCCTTGCACTGGCTTACTTCAAAAATACTTCAAATATCCAAGATATTTCTTACAACTGAATAGCTTTAAAATATGGTGTCTTTGGATATACTTATTTTTTATTATATATACTCGTAGATTTTGGACTTCTTGTAACTGTTTAAAATTGAAACTGTTGCTTCGTCATATGTTTTATAATTGGTTATGAAGTGTCTTTGAAATTTTATCATAATTAAAGTTTTATTTCAGTAACTGTCTTCACTATTAAATTTTATATTTTTACTCGTCTAATTTAGTAGTTATTTGAAATTGTATTTATAACAACCAGTGTATATACAAAGCCTCACACAAAATTTTATTGAAAAAGACAGGGACACAATGACCATAATATGCTTTTTAAATTAAATTCCAAATATTTTTGGAATAAGCGATAGTTACTGAAAGACTGTAATTCTTTGATCCATTGTATATTTAAGTTTAAAGATTGGGTTCTGAAGACGGAGAGTAAAACTATTTTTGTAAGTCTTTCTGAAACTTCTCGAAATTTCTCTCCAATATTATGATATTTTGTTGAATATTTAAAAGATTTCAGTATCTATACTTTTTGCCAAAATAAAGAATTCCAAAGGCTATAGCAACACGAAAGTCTAAGGCCTTAGTTTTTCAGTTAAGACACTTATCATATATTAATTGATGGCATTTTCCTGTAGTTCATTCAATCCCCAATAAAAACAAACACACACAAAAAGGAATCTCGTAACGTGACATTTGTAAATTAAAAAAAAAAAAAAAAAAAAAAAAAAAAAAAAAAAAAAAAACAGTCTTATATAGCGTAACAAAATGAATCTCAGTATAAAGCAAATTTATTGCATGGGGATCATAGTTTTTCTTCTTTGATAACAGTTTAAGTCGTATATTAAAATGAAGAAAAAAAACAAAAAAATTCGCTCTAACTGGACTTACAAAATTATTTATTGGCTAATGGCTATTGACTAATGGTTAAGAATAGTTTTGTATTTAAATTAAAACGTTTTACTCGTGCCTATTAATTCATTCATTGATTAAGTTACATTATATTAATGTTTTTCCCAAGTAAATTCTAAATGTAAAATACTTATTGCTAAGTCCTGTCACACCGCAACTCACATATCCGGCACTTGAATAAATCTGACTCGTGTTCCACTAAACGCTCCTGAATATGCAGTACCAGACTCCATACCGGTATACGGGAAACAGTGATTCTCATGAGAACTAACTTAATACGGCACCTTTACCCCAGCTACTACGGATTGCCAAGTCCTGTTACACCACAACTCACATATCCGGCACTGGAATAAATTTGACTAGTGTTCCACTAAACGCTCCTGAATATGCAGTACCAGACTCCATACCGGTATACGGGGAACACGTGATTCTCATGAGAACTAACTTAATACGGCACCTTTTCCCCAGCTACTACGGATTGCCAAGTCCTGTTACACCACAACTCACATATCCGGCACTGGAATAAATCTGACTCGTGTTCCACTAAATGCTCCTGAATATGCAGTACCACTCCATCCATACTGGTGTATGGGGAACACGTGATTCTCATGAGAACTACCTTAATACGGCACCTTTACCCCAGCTACTACGGATTGCCAAGTCCTGTCACACCACAACTCACATATCCGCCACTTGAATAAATCTGACTCGTGTCCACTAAACGCTCCTGAATATGCAGTACCAGACTCCATACCGGTATACGGTGAACACGTGATTCTCATGAAAACTAACTTAATACGGCACCTTTACCCTAGCTACTACGGATTCACCTCTTTTGTTGTCGGGTTATCACTTGGAGAGAACTTCAATTACACCAGTTAAGCACGACCAGTTAAGCACACTTCTATAGCGCTGCAAATATGGGATAGATTAGTCATTCAAATGTTGATATCGTCAACTTTCATGTTTATTTTCGGGAGGGTTAAATTTTATTTTATTTCAATATACATTATTATTTTTTTTAAGTTGAGCTTGAGCCCAATAAAATGTGTACATAATCAAAAGTAAGTCGATTTGTTGGTAAGTTTTACAGAAAAATACATGATTTTTCCATAAGCGTAATCTGAGACGGGATTGATTTTTTTGTTTTTAATTTACTACTGCATATAATATACCTCACACTGCAGTAACTTTATCATAAGGTATATTCCATTATATTCTAGCATTTTGCCTTAAAAATATAGAATTTATGCGAAACAAAAACTCTTACGAACCAAATTTACTACAATTGATCAGTAGTACCATTATGAGGTTAAAAATTATACTTAATACTATTAAAATTAGTGAAGATATTTATTTTTCTTGTAATTAATATGTTACGGACAATAATATAACGCAAAAAATAACATATAAAACAAACCAAAACAAAGTAAAAATGCCTAGAGAGACTAATAAATGTAGTAAAAATTATGTCTCTAAACAAAATTACATAGCTGAAACAATTGCCACGCATAGCAAATCTACAATATAGAGAATGTAATTTTCAGTTCCACTACATTCACCATAACTTAATCATATTAGAATAAGTAGTGGGATCTTAATATATATATAAAACAGTCGTATTTGTTCATATATACCCAGGTATTATTTTCATTATTTGAACATAAAATTCTATAATATGCTGTTTACTAAAGATTTACTGCATTAAGAATTATGAAGCTGCCTTAGATATATTAGAGATGTAGCCTCGAGAAGTGTTTGATAAATAAATATATTTATTTATGTAAAATTTAATGAGTGAAAATCTTAAAAATTACTTTTAGTAGCATATATGATGCTTTTTTTTAAACGAGGATATCCTAAGAAGCTATTGAATGAAAATGTTCAGCTCAATGAAATTTACCTTAATAATAATTATGTCAAAAAGAAATATTATGATGAGCCTAAATTAATAACACATTATGATCCTGGTCTATACAAAAATTAACAACATTTTTAAAGTAGCTTATAAAATTCTTCAAAATTCTCCACTGACAGACTAATTTCTAAAAAGTATTCCACGTATTGTTTTTAAAAGGCCTCCTATCTTAAAGGACATTATATCGAAACCAAAATTACGAGCTGATTCTAAAGGAGTATATCCATGTAATCAAATACAAGAGTCGTCAAAATTCGAAAGTAGTTCAACGAAAAAAGTATACAAAATTATTGGCAATTTGACTTGTGATACGAAAAATGTAGTATATCAAATTCAATGTAAAAAATGTCCTAAAGACCATTTTCCGAGAAAATGAAAAACTTAAACATGAGTAAAATTAATGGTTACTCTCAGACTGGTACATTCAATTCATGAAGAAAACTATTGTTTACCAATTCGTGCAACATGCTTTATTGTGGGCTATCTCAAAAATCAGTCTTCGAGTTCGTTTCTTACTAAGTAGAAACAACCTGTTTAAAGTTTTCTCAAATAACTCTATATCATGATTATTCTTTCAACTAAGATTGCTGTCCCACATTAACGTTATAAAAATAAAACTTTCATAACAGAACATATTTCAATAAAACAAACGTTTTCATTCTTTGGCAAAATGTTTAGAATTGAACAAGGGCAAAACTCTTACAATAAAGGTTTCCTTTTTAATTTTTAGTTTCAAATCTTTTCATTTAAATCGGGAAAACGTTTTGAAATATTCACTTAAATTGTGAGTCTTATGTGTTTATCTATAAGATCGTAAATATAGACTTATTTTTGGAGCATTGAAATAAATCGAACATTTTAGTAAAATGACATACGTATCAACATACTTTAATTTTAGAACCGATATTTAACCTTAATTATACTTTATGGTGAAAACATAATTAACGTATTTGCACTTACCCATAGACCCCACAAACGACTATTTTTAGCTTATATAATTATTACGATATAAAACATTTTCACAAACAACGTGTTGCAAATGATTGATAAACAATGTTCAGGAAAAAATAGATTTAAAACTGTAATAAAAAGAATTCAATAACAATTGAATTCTTTTAAAAAGTGACAAATTTCAGTACGAGAGGATAACTAAAAATACCACCTGAAAATAGACAAAGGTTTGATAGTAAGAGTAAAAATAAAAAGACAGTTTTACGTAAAATTATACAAGTATTTTATTGTTACAACCATTATATTACAATATAAAGCATGATCCTTACATTTACATTCTTATATTCAATCATGTCAAATGACTAGAAATGTTACTATTAACAACATGAGGATGCAAAAAATATTGAATTGCTAAAATGATATCTTTTGTAGTGAGTGACAGGTGCTGGTTATAGAAAACGGTTTAATATTGCAGCACCTTCCCCACGGCTACAAGCAGGGATGTTACTGAGGGGCGGTTCTAATAATTTCTCGACAATCTACAGGTCTCTCGACACTATACAATTGGATCAATCTATATTATTATTGACTATCAAAAATATTTTTCTTCAAATCTCAACCTGAATTAAACCTATAAAGTAATAGTCCACACTGTCCATGAAACATGACATATAACAGTGAAAATTACCGTGCTTTATCATTGAAAAAATCCGTCAAATCAGAACCGAATTGTAAAAGATGATAGTATAAGTAACGTGAATGAATGAATCAAAAAATTCAAGAAATTTAAATCCGACAATAATCTAGGAAAATGGTAAAAGTACGCTAGGCAACGAACGACACGACGCACTCGATAGCTAAGCTGTCACACGCACACTTCTCTGAATGGGAGATACGAACACATCCTGTACAAAGCTGAAACTAGTTACTCCACTGTTAGCCAAACAAGGAGATAAAGCTCAAACATTCTCAATCGAGGTACAGTTCCATAGAACGAGTATGAAAAGGTAAAACTACTTTATATTTTCCGTGAGATCGGGTCCGAATGGCACAAACACACGTGTCTGTCAATTTAGGAACTTGATGTACGAGTGGATTCGAACAAAGCACATAACTTTTCATTGTTCGGGCTGCAAAGCTACGGCAATA
The DNA here is from genome assembly GCF_021130785.1 of Homalodisca vitripennis. Lineage (NCBI taxonomy): Eukaryota > Metazoa > Arthropoda > Insecta > Hemiptera > Cicadellidae > Homalodisca > Homalodisca vitripennis. Next base: position 14,200,032 of record NC_060211.1, read on the forward strand.
AAAACGTGAGGGTAACGGCCAACAATAAATACTTCTGTGTCGGGGAATAGTTTGCAGCAAAACATATTTCTTTGTTCCTTCCGTGAGCATTTACGCTTGGTAGCGGTTCAAAGGCCATACAATAGCGTACCGTACGGTTCACAGCACAGCGACAAATAAAGCGGTATCACACTGCGACAACGAAGAATGATTGTTTCACTCGTGATGTACTAACGGTATACTAGTACATTCAAAGGTGACGTGGCAAAGAAAACGTACTACGAGAATTTTGGTGATATTATCAAAAGTGATACAATAAAATTAACATTATTTACATTGTAACATCACAATGGGGTATTCACAGGACAGTCTGTCTGCTCACTGGAGTTGCATTGTGACCCAGACGACCGCGCGGGGGTGGACGAGGCCGCCGATCTCGCAGTTGACCGTGCGCGTCTCGCCGTTCACCACGAACAGCGCTTCGTTGGCGGGAGTCACCATGTAGTGCCCGAACACACCGGAAGCCGCTATCGGTCTATTGGGGTTTCCCCACTGCGCCAGGGAGGGGTGCATCGCCTTCCCCACCCCTGTGATCATCTCTACCTTTCCTGTAAAACGTATTGTGACAGATTAATCAAATACTGTAAAATGTATTGTGATAGATTAATCAAATCATGTAAAATATATTGTGACAGATTAATCAAATCCTGTAAAACATATATTATAACAGATTAATCAAATCATGTAAAACATATTGTGAAAGATTAATTAAATCCTGTAAAATGTATTGTGACAGATTAATAAAATTCTGTAAAACATATTGTGACAGATTAATCAAATCCTGTAAAACATATTGTGACAGATTAATCAAATCACTGTAAAAATGTATCGTGACAGATTAATTAAATCATGTAAAACATATTGTGACCGATTATTTAAATCCTGTAAAACGTATTGTAAAGATTAATAAAATACTGTAAAATGTATTGTGACAGATTAATCAAATCCTGTAAAACATATTGTGACAGATTAATTAAATCATGTAAAACATATTGTGACAGATTAATCAAATCCTGTAAAACATATTGTGACCGATTAGTTAAATCTTGTAAAACGTATTGTAAAGATTAATAAAATACTGTAAAATGTATCGTGACAGATTAATTAAATCATGTAAAACATATTGTGACCGATTAGTTAAATCCTGTAAAACGTATTGTAACAGATAAATAAAATACTCTAAAATGTATTGTGACAGATAATCAAACAAGTAACATAACCAACTTTGAAAGTAACCCAATATCTTTAAGAATTAATACTTTTAAGTACAATATTAAAGTATTTGTTTGTTTTAGCATTGATATAAAGGTTTATTATAAATTAAAGATTAGTCGTTACTATACATTCTATTTTTCCGAACATAACCTTTATTTTGCCATCAGGATTACTTGTATACAATTTATTATTTAAAATTCATTTATATACTTTTAATACTAAAGCGATGACTTTTTATACAGCACTAAATTTCTATTTATTATGTTTCAGCTAGGATCAGTCAAAGCTAAAGTAACTGCAGGAGTAAGCCATTGCAACTAATAATCAAATAAGAAAGCTACTTATGGTTGAGTGGTTAGAATATTTATTTAGCTATTCGGATGATAAAAATTATTCATGATAGAATAGAAATCAGCCCACTCCAACCGCTCTAATATCAAAATTGCTGGAAAAATGTTGCATTTTATACCATAAATACCCCACAATCTAAAACTACCATAATCTGAGCATTTATAAATATGAATCTATTCATGCAATTTCAAAATGGTGCCACTCACATTCGAGCAAAAATGGTCATACGTGTTCCTTTATTTATAGATTTTTATTTGTATACAATATTGTAGGCATTATTGTAAACACGATAATTTCCGTACTTTCTATTAGATACAGGCTAAACGTATACAGCATTTTCACATTGGCATGTTGATTTCAGTTTGTTGGAAAGTCTTAACTAATAAAAGGTTTTATATAAATAGGTTGTTCAAAGAAATGTATATACTTTTATCAAGCATTGTTTGTTTTGTAAGTTTACAAGGTTTTCGGGTTTCAAAATATATATTAATATGCCAAAATTGACAGTTATTCTCCTATCAGTGTTGTACAAATTAAACATCTAACCTAATAATACATCTTTATATTGACATTGAGAGGTGGCGGCTATATATAAAATCTTTCCGATTTATCCATAGGGTATGCTTTTAACTTCTTGCATTAAAACATTTTTGATTGTACTTTATATGTTCTTTAATTAGGCGTGGCTTATAAAATCTAATTTTATTTAAAATCGAATATGGTACACTTCCCCCTATATGCTAATGGATTATTACTTTACAAAACCTGAGGATATTTAGTACATGTTATATAATATAATTTAGAGATTAATTTATAATAATTACGAAAAAATTGTTATTAAGTGACGTATTTCTAACAATTACCTCAAGACAGGAAACTCGTTTACATATGAAAATAGTATATTTCATGTTTGCTGTATATATTAGTGATACTTTTACCCACTGTGTAAATACTTGTTAAAAGTAAAGAATAGTTTTCTTACCATTCAGAAAGGTGATGTTGGGAACCTTCAACAATAGTTTTTTTTTTTTAGTTTTTAACAGTTTGAATTTACATAGAGCGTGAGAGAGCTGTAATCGCAATTTAATTGGTTTGCGCCAAAAGTTGTTTTGTAAATAAATATAGAAATTTGCGTGAATCACTAATTAATTAATTATTAATTACTTTATGAAACTTATATCTTTTTAAATCGAGTATTCATGATTATATGGAAGTTGAATGTAACTTCCATATTAGTGTGTTAATTAATAGTGTGATTAAATAGTGCACATCTGCGTCACTGAATAGCTAACTATTGATCAATTATAATTATTTATACAGAAATTATTTGAAATAATACACAAGGTAAACCAGAATGGCTTTGACGAACTGACTCACATTATAAGAAAAGGATCATAGTTAACACAATGGTTTAAATTATGTTGTTTTAAGTATTGTTTAGGTCTAATTCCAAGAACAAATTTGCACTATATCAGCACATAACCAAGATTGAATTAAATCAATAAAGGGATTTTTCTTTTCGACAGAGAAAACTAGATATAAATACTAAAATTCGCTATAAGAGTCAGTATATGATTAGCCTAGTTGACGCTGATTTAACAATTACTTAATTGCCTGAAAGTTCAAATGCACCAATATAATAAGAATATTATCTAAGATAAAGTTATAATTTATATTTATAACCAATTCGGTATTGCTTCAATTAATTGCTCCTCTAAAAAATAATTGGGTGTATCAATCAATATCTTTCAAAGGAAAAAAATGTCTATAGATTTAAAGAAAACTTTCATTGTGTGCTGATGCAGTACAGATTATCTCTTAGTTCCTTGATTTTTAGCATTAAAATGTATTGATAATAACAAATTTCAACTATTGTGTTATTTGTAGATTCTGGGTTGAGTATTTTAGTCTAAGGATAAATAATAGGTTTTGTGCATATATAATGCAAATTAATTCTCGGTTCCTCCTTTATAATGGACTATGACGCTGCCTATCACCTTAGACACTAAGCCTTTAATGATACCAAGTTATTTATACCTGTAACTAGATTCAGGAAGAGTATATCCTCTTTGTCGACTGCGCTGGCGTAGAGGTCGTACCCGTGTGTTGTCTGAGATGGATAGAACGTCATGTCGCTGATATTTAGCGTCGTCTTCACATCGAACAGAAATTTCAATCCAGACTCTGAAACAATTAGAATGCAGCAGTACTCTACGAGTGATATATATGGTTGCCTGAGAGTTCAGCATGAGAATACATATCAGACTAGATGGTTGATTTCACATCAATGAAAAACTATATATTACCTGCCACCTGTTGAACCACTAATGTAACACCGTCTCTGGCTCGGTCGAGGGTGACAACTGTTCTGCTGTTGGGAGACACCATGGGTCTACCGAAGAGGCCGTTCTTCTGGCTAATGACGGCGTCAGTCAGGTAATCTAGCAGGATCTGTCCAGTAGCTCGTCCTGTCACTGGCTCCTCGCACTCCAGCACCACAAACCCGTCTGCAAATATCAGGAGACCATGTTACGTTGGCACTCAAGTTAGTTCATATTGAGCCTTTAAGTTTATTCTTCACTCCTTGTTCTAATTTCATTTGCTAGGCCGGTGGAGCCATACTGCTTTAAGAAATTAATAATAGGTAATTAACAATATTAACTGTGTAGGAAGCTATTTATTTCTAAAATTTGATGTATCAAACTTTAGAAATAAATATCTTCCTATTGAAAGAATGTAAGAGTGCACTTATAAGCTGCGTGACAGGTTTTGTTACCTACATATCACCGATGAACCTTGTGATGATTATAGTACCGAAAGGGACAAAAAGAAACAATAAAATTAAATCGTTCTATAGTTTTTAGGTTTTTATATCCCATAGTGATTTTAATTCTATCTAGACAAAAGTACCATCAGACATTTAAACGAGTGTAAAAGTTGATACAAACATAACTTTTTTGCAAAATAAACTTCTGACTAAAATATTGTTTTTATGGGTTTATTTGGAATTTATTATTCAATGATAATTTTGATCAAGGTTATATAAGTTATATTTTTATCAATAAAAGTTTAAACCATTCCTTCCTTATCCTAACAGGTGTTAGCCAAATACAAATAAATGTATTATGATCCATTATGGTAAGGTATTTTCAAATTAACAAAAGTTCATATTTCTGTTACAGATTTCTAACTCCTTATTGCTTATCATTGTTTTTACTGAATTAAGAATTAGCTATGACTTTTCAATATACACTCAATAATAATAACTTATGAATATCCTGCTACTTCTTGAGTACTTTTTTCAGAAGATCCCCAATGGCGATATGTATTAATGGTTCTTATGGCCTGCATTTTAGAGTAAAGTTTCACATTTATACTTGAGGGAGGTTAATATAACAATAACCTTACATTTACATTTACCTTAGATTTTTATTTAAAAATTTATTGATTAAAAACAAAATTTCGAAGAGAGAATAAATATTAAAATATTTCCAACATCACATTAATACTCACAGAGAGCGGAGAACTGCATACTCCGGGGAACACAATTGTAGGGTGTAAGGTCCAAGCTCCGTATGTACCGCATGTTGGCCAAATCCAGCTTGTACAAACCACGCTGGTTAGTGTGGCTCACATATCCGTACTTGAACATGTGTGACATGTCCTGGAACATGGCCAAATGATGTTTGGTTATGTTTTGGTCCACCAGCTCCCTTCTCTTGGGATAATTGACACAATATCTGTGTTTCCATTTGGAAAACTACAAGCTAATGAAAATAAATTGTTCTTATGGTCGTTTTTCCAAAATGTGACTCATTCTAGGTTGCAACATAACTGATATTGAACTAACCGGTATTCAAAATGGAAAGAATAACTTAAAGGACAACGAATAAAGAAAGGCTTTAAGTTATAAGTACATTTAATCATTGTGTGAATTGTGATGGAAAACAGTTGTAATTACTTAAAATTACCGTACAATTTTATATATTTAGTTAAATCGAGGTTGAAAATCAATAGGTTTCTTAACAATGTTATCATTAATGTATTGTTACTGATTTGTTTGAATGAAACACTCGGCGAATATTAAATCCACTAAATATTTATTAATCTTACAAATGACGCTAAATACAATAACTACGGCTAGGCTGGATTAAAATAAACTACTTGTTTTGAAAACTCACTAACTGGCACTAGTTTACTCTGTAACAATCCACTATTAACTAAATTAATTATATAATAAAACACGAGAATATTATTAACACTGAAACAGTCAATAGTTATTAACATAAATTCAGCTGTTACAAGCATTATCATTACTTTTGCTAGTCTACAAGGTCATTTGTGGAGCTCAACTCTAATCGCTGCGTAGCTACAGCTCCTTATAAGGCTACTAGCGCATCCAGAACATTCAAGTGGAGAAGTCCAAAACCCACTAGACGAGTGGATCAGGGTCACAGCGCCCATTCACCGCTTAGACAGTGAGAGGTGGTCGGCCGGATCAAAGAAACTGACCAACCACCCTAAGTGCTGACGGTGCTATTCACCTATTATACCTTTTATGATTTATTTTCAGAGGTCTGGATGGATTGGTCACGTTTTCCTGTATCGCATGTTGACCTGAACATTCTTCAACGTTATCTTCAGTGTGCTCGCCACATTTATTTTGAGGGATTTATAAAAAATTATTCCTAGACATTTTTACAAAAAATACTAACCTGTATGGGAGGCATGAAGAGGTCACGGACGAGGTCAAACTGACCATCGATGGGCTCCGGATGTACCGTGTGGTGTTTCCGCTTCTGGGCGGCATCTCTTATAACTTGGATGGTCTTGACTCCTTGATCGCGGTCACTGCGCCAGTTGAGTACCCACACTTGGTCTAGGTGCGGTACGTAGTGTAGTGCCACAGGGTTCTTGTCTGTCACGACCACCTGTTAAACAGACGATCCTGTTATCTTATTTATAGAAAGAAAATTAATTTTATGTCTGGGCTAGACGAGAAGATATCTTTGAAGTTCCATATTCTGCCTGGAACTGTTACTTCACAGAACAATTTAATGAATATTTAAGGCGAATTACTCATTTAATGTTTCAGCCGAGTTTATGTGCCTGCTGTGTACCGGATGATTAAATAATAACGGAGGTGGCGCTGATAGCGCTCGCTCCGCCGTTGTATTGCTTCATTGTAAATATAGTCAAAACAAAATTATTCGGTGCTTAGTATAAAAAACCGCCTATTATACTCTCTGGTTGAGAGTATTGTAGAGGGCAATAGAAAGAATCCTAGCAGATTCACGTGGTGTTTTAAAAAGAAAATAAGAGGAAGGTAATCTTACCATAATTAATACTTAATGGTAAAAAGGATTTGGGCTTTCATGAGCGCAATATAATTATTTTTCTTTTGTTTCGAGAAGGTAATAATTCTTTACTTTTAAGGTATTCTGTTAAAGGAGTAGAATTAACAAACTCATTCGTACTTAGATAATATTTACAGCTCTTAAGTAGAAAAAAAAATAGATTCCTCTGTACTAGACGCATAATTATTTTACTTTGGTACATTCTATAAAACGAGTCGAGTATCATTGAAAGTTAACATTTTAAATAGATTATATTTAAAGTACCTTTTTGAGAAATTTTTGAAAATCAACAAAAACTTCGTTCAAAGAAAAAAAGTTAGTCTTTATGAAGAAACAATTGGTCAGATATTTTTTTGTTTCCAGAGACCACCTGATAAATTAAGATGAGAGAAATACAATAATAACGTACATGTAGCAAGCGTTGAGTGTAGTAAGAATTAAAATGTATTTTCCTACCGTTATCGTTTCAACCACTAAGTAAACAAATATTATTAAAAATGGATTTAGTTTATCCAAATTGAGATGTTTTTATTCGCCTTGTATTTGGTCGTATAAACGTAATAAAGTATAAACGTATTTGGACACTGAACCACTTGTGTTCAAAACACTGTAGAAGTGGAGGGTTAATTAGAACACTTCAAGACGACTCTGCAAAGCTTTTACAGTATTCTTGTACTTAATGAAGAGTATTCTGATAATCTAATTTCTTCATAATCTGACTGATACTAAGAAACAAAACAACAAGTGGAGGAAAATAACACTAAAGTTGTATATGCTAAAACCAGTTAAGCACGGGCGAAGCTGCATTCCAGGCCACGTTTACGAATCGCTTTAGAAAACACGTCAAGGAGGCGAAACGACTAAGTACAGACAGTCTAAATAACAGTGCTAGACCTCTTTTCAATTTAAATCTAACAGGAAAACATAACACGCGATTTTATTTGTAACTGAATGGCAGGCTCATGACAAAGCACTGCTTGTTACGTGTAAACCTGCTAGTGCTTTATTTAAAGTGGTGCTATCCCGTGGGTTGGGAAACAATATTCGCACTAATGATATTATTTTATTGGTTTTCATTTTATCAGTGGAGGAATCTTCCCTAGGCAACAATGTGTTCGTCAGCAGCGATACTCTTGTTGGGGATCGAAAGGGGAAGGTTTGAAAATAGTACAATGTAGCTAATGTAAAAGGTTCTTAAAGTTCGTAGATTCTTAGCTTAACTGACTGACTTCTTAAATCCAACATTAATACAGTAAACAACGAAAAAATCGGATTATAGCATTAGGATAATGATATAGTAATTTCTGTTTCACAATGATGGGATAAAATGAATGGAAGTCTGTGTGTTCAATAATGAAATTTCGTTGACTGGCCCAAAAATGTATTCCTAACTATGTATGGTGGTTCAATTCCAGTATGTTAAAATAATATCACTTCTACAAATTTATCTTTTTCTAACATTATTTTTTTCTTACTGTTCATTTTAATCATTGCATAGTTTGTGTTCTTGTCGAAAAGATAATTGGCAACCATCTCCCAGCCATAATATTACAGCGTGTATTGGGTAACCCACATACTGCTATTTGTGCAACCCTTTTAATGTAACTTGTATAAGTCATTTTCAAGATAAATGGCAGTATTAACTGTAAATAAAGTTTATATTATCTGTATTACACACTCGTAACTGATTATTTGTTTTAAATTTGTTAAACACATAGCACAAATATTAATGTTGGGATTTTTACGACATTAGAGCTCCACCCTAGTCCACAATGATCCAATGAAGTGTATTTTAGTAATATACTCTTTTAGTACCCATTAAAATTAATAAAGGTGCAAATAATACTATATCTTGACTGATTTTTAGTGTATAGGTGTATAATTTATATGTGTTTATTAAATTGACATTGACTATTTCATAATCAAATTTTTTACGGTATTAAGCTTTAAATTTCAAGTATCCGGCAGTTTCAAGCTTAAATAATAATATGAAAGTGTTTTCGTTTTGATTTAAGACTGAATAAAAAATAAATAATTTTGAAAAGTCTAAATTTTTACTGTTATTTATTTCTGATAATAGTCTAGTTATGTGGTAACTTTATGGGAATCCTTTCTACGCGTGGAATACTTATCTTTTTAAATACAATAATTGCAACCCAAATTTAAACTGTTTTGACTACCCACGAAATAACTCTAGTGCTCAGGATTAAAGGAAAGGTCGCCCTACGCTACAGAAAAGGTTACTCATATCACAACATGAGCTATTGACGACTGAATGTACAAACCCACCTCTAAGACCTACTCTTTTCAGGATTTTAAAATAAAACCCGACTTAAGATCGCAACTACCATAACGTTAGACTTGCAACGCCATCCAGTATTAATAAGAATTTGCCACAGCTGATGACAGATGTGATAATTTCACTGAAAATAAGCTAAATAATAATAAAAAATACTTTAAATCCATTACTAAAACCAGTAACACAGTTCTCTATAAGAAACTACAATTCATAGAAAGAAATGTCTAATGACTGTAAAGTCACAGCTGGAGCTAATGACGTGCGGTGACTAATGACGTAGCATCACCTGCTCCCTCAGTTTTACTGTGGGATACAATAGAGATACAGTCATTATCTATTGCTAATATTACTACGGACTACACCATGCTTCATTTACCAAATATTATCCTACAAAGTCCAGTTTAATGAAAATGGTAGACATTTAAATGTTGCAATAAATCAAAACCAACCCTGTTTTATAAAATATTATAAAAATAAACATTAATTAGGTTTCTATTGTATATTATTTTAAATTACACATACAGATCCATTAATTCCAAGTATGGTAAAGCTTTTTTTCCAGCATATAAATGCATGTGCGCAATAATATATTTATTTTTTAAAAATTCTTAAATGTTAAATTATATTTAGCGTGAATATAGAAATTGTTAACTTACAATAATATTAATAAAATATTAGAATCATTCATCAACCAGACAAGTCTTGTGTATAACTAGTCTAAAATAAACTAGTTGAATTATAAATTTATCTGACTTGTCTATGTATCCCACTTTGCTTTCTATATATGTGTCAAACTGTAGTTCGCAGTTCTTTCTGAGTTATTACTAAAGCGTATGTCTTCTGTGGACGCTCCAGATACTGCTCCCCTGACTGTAGGTGTATAAATTCCGAATTGTGGGGACGGTTATCTGGCCGTACTGTAGATGTCCCGGGTAGCACCAATATATTGTCCAGGAGGTTTGACCCAGTGAAAATTTCATTTAGCTGAAACATTGCTACAGTAAGAAAAACAACTTTTTTTTCTTTCTGAATTTGTTGAAGGCACGTTTTCAATCCTTTGTTTGACCTGCCTAATGCTCAACCATATCTAAATTTTACATAATTTTAATATAATAGTCAGTTTCATAATCCGTCCAAGCATCTATAAAACTTGTATTCACTTTAGATAAGATATTTACTTTGTACCATTGCATAAGCCCTCAAAATGTATATTAATTTAGATCAGAGTTTAGAAAATTTTAGGTTAAAAGTTCCAGAAAGGAGTTTAAAAGGTTCACTGGGATGGGGAACTGAATCTGAAAAAGTATAAATCTGACCTAACGGATTAAATATATTAAACAACACAATGCGGTAGCGGTATGAGCACGGTTCGCGTAAACATAGAATACCGCCATAAGCCCGCGAGCGTTCCATTTCCTTTCTTTGTTTGTACGTAACTGATAAAAACAGATAAAGAAAATTTACTCTAACCTCAAGTTTTCAGTTACTCTTTTAATGAATTCTACTGATATCAGTGGACGTATTCAATTATACATATGGATTGGATAGTAAAAGTTTTGAGGTTTATTCACATGGTTGTGGTTGAATTCACCAATTGTCCTTATATCAAATGTATTATTCGTGCTTGTAAAAATAAAGTTCAAGTGTCGATATTGAGAAGTTTGAGGCGACGTGCGTTAGCTCTTTGACGGTTTTGCCTACAAAAGCATGTGGATGTGCTCATTTACTATGCTACTATGTGTATCAGTAAATATCATTATTCGGGTTCGGTATTATACTATTCTACCGTTTCCATTGTGACGAGAAGCAAACTACTACATCTTGGCGGTACTTTATTACTTGTAGTTGTAGATAGCAGCTGTTTATAAATTAAAGGAGAGTGTGATAAATTAAAATACTTCTTAGGTAGAGTACGTTTTCATCTCAAGAAAAGTTAGAATGTTCTTACTCTATCGCATTAGATCCTTCGTATTTTTTATAACCGAGAGTATATGTAGGTAATATAAACGTAAGGCGTAGTATTTTTTTATAAGTATTGAAACCGATCGATGACAATTCTATTTTAGTGAGTTCACAATAGGATAATATTATGCGTATAACCAACCATGGGACAAATCAAAAAATTACTTAAGGGTCAGATTCCGTTATGTGCCCCCAACGCTTAAACGTTTTTCAATGAACTGAGAACGATATAAAACGATGTAGTTGAGTAATAGAACTAACATTCCATCAATCAACAAGCATTTCCAGGTATTGCGGTCGGTATTGTTGTCGCTGTTATCTTATCTTTCTCGAGAATCACGATTACGGCAGGCCGCGCGGCATCCCATGGTTATTTAAGTTTTTTACACGGTACATAATTGCCTTTCGATTACAATTCAATTTATATTTCTGATCAGCCCCTCTAGAATTTTATATTTTACTGATTGGTACTATCTCGAGGGATGTTTTTCTTTCGTTGACATCAGCGCGGGCTTCGGCAGCACCTTCGGGGCCAGAGGCACTTGCATTTTGGGTGGCGGAGTGTGATCAAGAATAAAAACAAGTTTTGTGTGTTTTTTCAATAAAGAGTTTAGTTTTTGTTTGGTAATGTTTGTTTTTGTCGAATTTTTTTGTTTAAAGTTTAAGCGTTGTGGGCATATAACGGGATCTGACCTACTTAAGTATTATCCAACCATATGAAAACTAACGGTATGACTCAAAATTAAAAGTATTACTCTTTCTGGTTAACAGCGATTCATAGATTGTTTATATAAATGTCCATACATTTACGAAATCATTCTGAATTTCCTTCTGAACTATGTCAATTGTTTCACGTCCCAATCATCAACAATACAATAAAAGTACGCAATAAACACTAGAGGTGACATTTGTTTGTCAATCGACATTGCCGGTTAAATAATTCGTCACAACCCAATTGTCAATACATCTGTCAAGTTGTCCAAAGCATCAGTCTCGTAGTTTTCGCATCAGTATTCTATATATTACGTGCACCTTGTAAAATTGCAGGTCTATCTAATGCTGGGTGGTGCTGGTGGACACAGGATCAGATGCTGTAAATTGAGATGATAAAGGAGCGCTCATAGAAGAGTAAATTACTTACTATTCAATTTTTACTATTTAATATCAAATAAGGGAAAACTTCAAAAATTTTTATAGAACATTAAAACAAAATTATCGCAAGGAAATAAAAGTCGCTAAAGCACGAGATATTGAACAAAAAATTGGAGAACGCAGAAAAGTTTTCAAAAAGTGCGTGGGAAGTAATAAAAAGCGTTTTACATCACAAACAAATAACTCAAAACAATCAAATAAGAAACTAAAAATTGACGGTAAATTAACAGACGACCCACTTCTAGTCGCTAGCGAATTAAATAAATTTTTTTTTTCGACTGTGGCTGTACCAAGCACATTTTTCACTTGTGACAATCTTGTAGAAAAATGTAGTAGTGAGACCGTCTCTTCCATGGTTCTGTTTCTTGTGGGGGAGGTGGAGATGGCAGGCGTTTTGAGAGACCTCAAGCCGAAGAAGTCCAGCGACATCAACGGAATGTCCGTGTGGCTGATCAAGCGTTGCTTCAAGCACATTTTGACACGACTTACTAAATTGATAAATCTGTCCTTCGCCCCAAGGCGTTTTCCCTTCAGCTTTGAAGACAGCAAGAGTGGTTCCGAATCTTTAAAAAGGATTATCCTTGCATCGCAAGTAAATTACCGTCCTGTATCCATTCTTCCTGTCATGAGCAAAATTTTCGAAATGGTTTTCATATAGAAGGCTTGAAGGTTTTCTTGAACAGTTTGAAATTCTTAACCCTGAGCAGTACGGATTCAGGAAAATAAATCGACGATTGATGCTGTAACAAAACTCATTGACTGTGTTTTTGATGGCTTGGAGAGGCGAGAACAAGTGCTCAGCATATTTCTCGACCTTTCAAAGGCCTTTGACTGTGTGCATCATGGGACATTGTTGCAATCAGTTTATGGACATGTGGTTGTTCGAGGTCAGCCGCATAAATGGCTTTCGTCATACCTCAGTGGCAGAGAGCAGTGTGTGCAGATCGCGAACACCCTGTCAGGCAAAGTAAAAATGCAGTACGGTGTTCCCCAGGGTTCAATTTTGGGGCCCATACTTTTTCTCATTTACGTCAACAGATGAATTCATCAATTCAAAATGGAGAGGTGATTCAATATGCGGACGATTACGACTCTCTGCATCAGATCAAGTACGAAACAAGATCTTGAGATCAAAGCCTTTATTGAACTAAACGCATGCATCGAGCACTTTTCAAAGATAAATCTAAAAACTAACTATGCCAAAACTAACGTAATAAAATTTTGTCTCCGTCAACAAGAAGACGAATACAGACCAATTGTGATGGCGGATGAAGCTATCTTAGATGAAGCCGAATCCACCAAGTTTCTGGGGATGTACCTGGACAGGGGACTGACCTGGAGCGATCACATTGACAGAGTTTTGCTCAAAGGTTGCCTCAGGCACTTATGTCTTACGCAATCTAGCAAAATTCTGCTCGTTTGATGTACTGAAAACTTCCTACTTTTGCATAGTACATCCACATTTGACCTACGGTTTGAGACTATGGGGCAGCTGTTCTAAATACAAATTTTGACAGAGTATTTAGAACACAAAAAAAAGCTGTTCGAATAATTTCGAAATTAAAACCCAGAGATCGTGTAAAATTGCCTTCAGGGAGCTTGGATTTCTAACCTTACCCAGCCTCTATATTCTCGACGTTACCCTGTACTGCCGATTCAAATGTGAACTGGTTCAGGGCAGGGACGTCCATCAGTACGAGACCAGAGGCAGGAACAATTTCAGGACAGAACAGCATAGAACGGCTATGTTCGAACACTTACCATCTCAAATGGGTGTCAAGTTTAATCAATAAGCTCCCTAGAGATCTCAAACGAATTAATGAACCCAAACAATTCAAATCTCGATTAAGACACTTTTTCTTGACAAAGGCATTTTACTCCGTTGATGAGTTTACGATGGGCCGCTGGGAATGAAAATTAATATATTATTATTATTATTCTATTTTATCCTTTTTCTGATATCCAAAACATGCAAAATACAATATATTGTTAGGTTCACACATGAGTATGTGAATTAACTGTGTGCCTATGTTAAGATAGGTTTTAGTTTATAGATTTTTAAATCCCAAATGTTGACATGACGCTTGCAATGCAATTTTTTGTTAATTGTTTTACTGCAATAAAGAATTATTATTATTATTATATATTACGTGCACCTTGTAAAATGCAGGTCTATCCAATGCAGGGTGATGCTGCTGGACACAGGATCAGATGCTTTAAATTGATGAACATTAGGTTCCATTATTCTAATATTGTACGTAGATGAGGTAAGGACTGCGGCGTACTTTATTAGTGTCAAGAATTTCTGTGCTGTAATTTTATTAGCTTTCTATTGAGATAAACCCTGAGTTCTCATAAATACAAGTTCCTTAACAAGAGTACGTCATGAAAATCACGTATAGTAATAATACTGAATTATTATTTGTATATGCACTTAACTGTTAAGTCCCATTATTTTCTGCATTTGACAGTGGGTTCTTTCTACTACAGTAAAGTTGCAAAGTTTGTAAAGTTTTTACTAATTATAAATCGCTTTTTCGATTATAAAGCACTTTGCTTAAGTTTGTTGGAAAGAATTTTTAATATGTTATACTTCGAATTTAACTTCGAGCTATATTGTAAGCAATAATATACATAGATTGTTCAGAGGTATGTTTGGAAAAATGTTCTACTTTAAAGAAGATCAGAAAAAAGGTCGCAATATTTATAAAATCAGTTTTATCTTCAATAGTAATGTTAGGCTTATAGGTTTAGGTAAAATATTTATACATATGTCACTAAAGTTATAATAGTCATTTCACGTACGATAAATTTATGAAAAGGAGCAATTAATAAAAGAACATTTTAATTATATCTTAAGCCTTTATTTCACGTTTTATAATGGTTTAGAAAAACCTTTTTTGTTCTCTTAGAGTGAGAAGCTAAAAAACCTCTTATTGCACTTTGTGCTGCTTCCGGAGTGACTGGATATTTAGGGTGATTAAATTTGGTGGTAGAGGCCGACTCTATTGATATCCGCGAGGAAAGATATTGACACTAATCTCAGCTATGTTTTTGACCAGTCTCTCCAGTCCAAGTGGGTAGGCGTTACAACCCATTATTTCTAAGCTAGCAGCTGCATTTAACATAGGGGCCCACCAACTCCATTAGAAAACCACCGCAGTAGACTAGACCTATCGATCCTCACTTGAAGCCCAAAACGTCAAAATTTGCGTTGGTAATATGTCTCTAGAGTTTTCCCCGTTTTACGTATTAAATCGATTGTATCCGTATCCAGTGGAGGTTCGAATGGAAAGCGTAAACCAGCTATGAGTGAACCCTCCTGGGTGTTATAGTGAGTATGACGTATGTTTGTATTAAACTAACGGGAATTAAAAGCAACATGTAGAGTTTTTCAATGTTTACATACCAAGTCAATATCGAAAAATATTTTGTTAAAGAAAGCACGTATTGAGATTCTGTGAATACTATCACTAACGTGTTTCTAAACTGGTTCCAACTAAACCACTTTTTCCATTTTATCATAATGAAATTGCAACAATCTATGCTATTACCTTAAAAAACGAAGATTTATGAAAGCAATGTATCATATGATAGATGTCTTCCAAAACTATTAGTGCAACTGAAGAATTTTAATGCAACAACATATCAACCTAACTTGTTTCTTAGTGTTTTTGGAGGAGATATGTAATCCTATGTTTGTAATAAACCATTATATGCTGATAGGCTACATAAAAACCGTATATGAGCATAAATATAAATATTTTTGTTGAACTTCATTTTCGCTTATATCTCGGTGGGCTTTGAATTTTATAAATACATTACAAGGAATAACATTAGGTAAAATTTAAAACTAGAAGTTAAAAAATATATATCATAAGTAGTTTAGATAGATTTCTTAAAATTATAAAAAGTAATTTGGAACTATAATTTTTTCAATTTTATCATAATAAAATTGTTAGAATTTATACTATTATCATCAAAACACGAAGCTTTATGAGAGCAAAGTATCATATGATAGTTATCTCCCACACTTATTAGTGAAACTGTGATTTTTTAATGCGAATAAATATTAATCTGTCCTGTATTTAGTGTTTTCGGAAGAGATATGTAATATAATTTTTAAAATAAAACATTACATGTTGATAAGCTTCATAAAATGTATATGAGCATACAAAATTGACGATTTTGATTGTGTATTCCAACGAAAACAGTACAAATACGCAAATTTAATGCTAATAGAATTGCATTTGTTAACAATCAACCAGTTTATTGTTTTCTAGATCAGACGAGACTTTGATTTAAAATCCTAACGAAAATTGCAATATTCTAAAGACATCGTTTTCCTCGACTTGGTTCTGCATAATATTATCACGTGAATATTATTTTCTAACATTTTTCTCTTAGTGATTATTAATTTCAAGACACCAAAGACGGCGCCTACAGCTTACACGGGAGGCTTAAAAGGAAGCCTTGAATCTTTAATGACGCAATGAGCCAGAGCAAACAGCTTGGAGACCGCCAAGATGATGACAATGAGTTAAGACCCTGTATATTAAAATCGACTATCAAAGTTAAAACACTTATTAACTGTATTGGAAAGGCAGTAGTTGTTTCAGTTTAGGGCACAATATACTATACAGATATACGAAGTTTTTCAATAATTTTTTTTATTATTGACGATTATTTTTTAAGCTTACAGTAAACTACAGAAAATATGAGTGTTATTATTAATTTTATTAATCAAGAATATGTGGATGCCGATGAATAACAAGTAATTAATTTTCCGTGATGAATGATATTAAGATTAAAAGGATTGCGCGTAGAGCTTAGATAAAGATTTGAAAGTACTTTTGAACTATGCAATGAGTTCGATTACAAAACATAGCTTAGACCACAGGACAAAAGTCTAATAACCTAAAATTCCTGTTAAGGAGTTAATGGTATTCATATAATTGAAGTATACGATGTTAACCCAATCACTACCCAAATTTTTAATATCAACTCCTGCAATCTGGTAATAACGTCAGCTACTACCAGATCTGTCAAGTAATAAGACTCTATTGGTTTTTTTAGGATAAGGGCCAATCTTTATATAGGTAGGTATCTTTCTAAATAAAACATTTCTATACATTTTAGTTTAAATAATTAGAGATGTTTTGTGGTAACTAACGCTTTTTAATTTACGCTAATTACATTCTTTTCCAATAAATTTAAACGAAGAGCGGCTTGTGTTATCAACCATGAATAACATGTTATTGTAAAGGACTTTTTTATAGTTATTACAATTAATCTTGTTTTCAAACTGTTTGGAAAGGCATAAACCAGTTTGTATACAACGCCTGCCATTTAACAACGTGTCCAAAGTCGACTGGCATCCACTCGTACGTAATTCAATTTACGTAATTGATTGGATTTACAAATAAATACCCCACTAATTTATAAAATGTAATGTATTTTTATATTCCAGAAACATTAACACAATGGTACTAATGTGAAAATCTTCAGAGCATTTTAAGTTCAAGAGCAACCTTGGATGCATTATTAATATGATATTGATTATTATAAACTATTAACAATAATACATTTCTAATTATCAAATTATTATTTATGAACAAGAACTTCCTAATTTCTATATATTCAGCAATATTGAAATTTTAAATATCACTTAAAGCCATCTGAGGGAAAACTTTTCTGTCATTTGGTCTAACTGCATCTAGGATCTGTATGAGTTGAGGTATTTTAAAATCTTCTCGAGTGGCTTTCATGTAATATTGCTTGACTTTCATGAAACTGGTTTTTTTGTTTTTTTTGATTTCAAGACACTTATGAGGTTTGGATTTTGTAAACATGCAGTTGTATTCATTAAATCTCGCTAAGAGAGAGCTTATGTATTAGTTGCGATAGACGGATATGTTTTCACTAGGCAAGGTTACACAGTAACAGGATTGGGCTGTAAGTAATAAGACTGTTCTTATAATGTTTTTATAATGCAAACTAATAGCCCAACTTTGTATTTGAACTATTCGGAAGCTCAAAAATTAACTTTCCCCAAACTTGCAGTTAGTGACATTGTTTTTTGTTTCTTTCTAATTATGAGTTATTTTGTAATAGTATTTTTTATTTTTGATTCCTTCATGTAAAGCTTAATATTAATATTATCTCGTAGCTTTTTAATATTCTTAATTCATAATATATAATTGGCCCTAATATATATTACATTATAGAGACTAATAAGAAATTATTTCCCAAGGTATATTAGTTTTTATGGAAATGCAGTTTTAATGTGTTATGCGTCGTAACGTGATTATAAGCAGATTGAAATTCATATGTGACATAAATGTTGTATTTAATGTATATTCCTCGAGTAACATAGTATTCAATGGCAATTAAAATACAAGGATAGAAAATAATCGATTTTTAACGCTAAAGGATTGATTTTTCACAGTAAATAATAAGTTAATTTAAGTCATGCTTTGGATAATATTGAGAGTTCAACTCCAGATGATGGTAACAAAACCAAGCTACAGGTGCAAGGGTAGGTGTTGTATTACAACCACTAAAACAATACACACAAACACACACCCGGTTCCAGCCTCTACTCTATATTTGATCCACCTATATGTGATCAATGTGGTGGAAGAAGTGGCTGTTTTGTTGTACAGGGAGTGTTATTAGATGAAACTTCGTGGCCATTACTTTGTAGCTATCCTTCTGTAAGTAATCCAATAATTGAATAAGAGTTTATTAAATAAACATTTTTTTTAATCAAATATTTTCTTAGCATAGTGTTCAACAAAATTATAGTTGTGGGAAACCTTCAGAATGTTCTGGCAAATCTGGAGGGAGGGAGCACTGACATGGGTGAATTCAGCAATGTGTGGCACGGCCACTCATGTGGTTACGAGATTCTATGAGTTCCAACCGTGGACCACTCTAGATTAAAACAGATTCCTTGGTCGTTATATTAGTTTGGGAACAGCACCACACTCGTGGTTCTATATGATAGTATCCGTATTGACAGAACAAATGAAATAGTTAAAACTAATTTATTTTACGTTACTTTAAGTTTTCTGTATAAGCTGCAGACATGGGTCACGTTTAACTCGAGTACATTGAATAAATTGATTAATAAACATGTGATGAGGCTAATACTGATTACTGCACTTGTTTCAGTTTCATTATGTCAAATAATCATTATGAAAAATAATCGGATATTTAGTAATATCAAATTTGTTTCCTAAAGATACATAAATAATGATTTACAGATATAACATAACCAATATTAGATTTGAATGAATGGAGACAGCGCTGTCTCGTGGGAAATGCGATAATTACGGCAGCTCAATCTTGTAACGATGGGCCCAGGGGAACTGTTGACCGAGTCCATTATTGGCGTTTCATCGTGGCAGAGCAGATTTAAAAATGTCCCCGATATAGACAGTTTCTCGTTAAACTCCTGCATTTATAAAAAGTTGTGTTCCATATTATACAGTTTAAAGATATGAGGAAATTTCAAAAGTAATTTTATGTACGTAAGAATAAAAATATGCACAAAAAAGTACTAAAGAAGAGATTCGTATGTCACAAACAAAAGTATGATAAAAACGTGTTTGAGACAAAATGAATGACGTTGTTGTTGACGGATTAATTGTCTACTAGTATATGAAACTTATTACCGTCTACTACTGAAATTATATCTACCTGGTATTACTTTCCTATTCGCTTTTAGAACTTGGCAGGCTATATGCACGGGGTCGACGTTGGAAAATAAACACTTGTAAAAATATTTGGTACATTTGATTTGAATTCGTTTATTTACATAAAATTTACCTAAGTTGCAAATTTCACCCGCAACTTCTATATGAAATCCGCGTATTTGAATGAATATCGTCCAATATTTCAGTGACATTTAATCTATTTTAGCCCAATTTAGAGCAATTCCAAATTCAAACTTCATAGCTTTCTTAGTAATAATTCTCCCACTTATGATGTAATACGATAAGGCTATGGTATTTAAAAATGAAATTATTCATAAATAATGCATCAGGTACCCATTATTCAATTTTCAAGATTAAGAGGACTATAGGTTAATCCAAATTATGAATAATTCTTATTTCAGTTCTTGCATTTCTATCTCAAATTTATTATATTCCAATACAAAATTGGAGTTTGCGATTTCCTCCGGTAAAGAGCATATATAGATCTACATATAATTTCGTAATGGGGTTGGATTCAAAACAATACAGTTTTCTTAATTAAACGGATTTACATAGTGCTATTGAAAATTAAAAACTTAACATCAATAATATTTAAACTATGACAGTTGCCATCAATATGTAAAGATGATACATAAAAAAGCTAAGTATGTTTTCTTGCTTCCCAATCTATGTTCGCTATACCATAATATTTCCTCAGTTCAGTCTAGAAATTATATCAGTATTTATATACCTACCCTTTTTTGTATAGATAATTAGTGAGAGATATATGCGAAGACCCATAACGAAGTTTTGTTAGTTTTATTTACTGATTCATGTATTGCTTTGTGATTCCACTTGCTATAATCACAGATTCACTGCGTTCGCTTGTTTCCTGGAATCGTAGTCACGGTGTGAATAGTTTGTTGAATCATGTTAATACTCAGTTCCTCTGGTTTTTGTAATATGCTACTGAAAATATGCTGTCCCACAATGTTCAAGGAAACCAGATTCAATAAGTTATATTATATACACATTCACAATTTAGTTGAATAAGTACCATCTAGAATAAATTAGTGGAAGGTACTCTCGGACCAATTTTATTCTTATATAATAAATTTAAACTGTAACACTTTTTTATTTGCTGATGGCACTTTAATTTTTGTAAACTCAAAACTTATTAACGCTTAATATTTTTAAAAACAAGATTTTTGCCAATGACTCTTCAGCTATTTGTGACTACCATTTGAAAAATTTGAAAATTCATAGCTGTGGAAATTATCTGAATGATTTATGCACATGTGAAAGCATAGATAAAACAATAGCTTACAAATGTCTTGGAGTTATTTTTGATCATAGGATGACATGGTCATATCATATAGATTATTTAGTTTAAAAAATTACGTCGGTTGATTTTTGCTTTCAGACAGCTGAGCGATGTTCTTAATGCAAGTGAGATAAAGCTGGCGTACTACGCTTACATTCAGTCTATGCTTTCATTTGGAAATATCGCTTGGGGGGGGAGCTAGTAAAACAACTCTAAACAGACTGTTTTTTATGCCAGAAACAGTTGCTACAACTTGCCTTTCATAAAAAACGCCGTTACCCTACTGACACTCTGTTTAAAGAATTATCAATCCTTACAGTTCGTCAGTTATTTATAAAATCTCTCATAGTTCACATCTTCTCACACTTTCACTCTATCCTTTCAGAAATTCCCCATTCAAAACAACCGATATGCCCGTGACACAGGAATAGCCACTTTACAACTACATAGATCTTTCTCTACAACTAATTCGTACTACATATGAAATATACTATTCAGAAATGTTTCTAGATTCCTTCACGCTTATAGTTTCTTTAACGCACAATCCTTGTCAGTTTTTAAAAATCTTATCAATGAGTGGCTATCGCAATTAGGCGTATCAGAGGCGGAGATCATTAT
This sequence comes from Homalodisca vitripennis, assembly GCF_021130785.1. Classification (NCBI taxonomy): domain Eukaryota; kingdom Metazoa; phylum Arthropoda; class Insecta; order Hemiptera; family Cicadellidae; genus Homalodisca; species Homalodisca vitripennis. The sequence continues at coordinate 14,222,049 of NC_060211.1, forward strand.
AACTGCCGGGTACAGGGGACCTGACCTTTGACCATGACGTTGTTACTATTACTAACCGAACACGCACACACACACACACACACACTCTCTCTCTCATCTCACCCCCGTCATAAATGGATCATTTAGTTTTAGCCACACATACCATTTTTTATTTCATTTATTTTCCACTGCTTGAATAAAAAACAATCACTTACAGTAAATTCAAGAAGCAATAGAAATACATCCCTTTATCTTTTTTTACCGTATTCTATTACTAACATATCCGGCGTATTATTTACATTTTATGTTGGCGGCTAGATGCAACTAGGCCTACGCACAGGCAGATTGCCCATGTAGACTTTCCAGTATTGTTACATTTATTTTTCTATTCTTTACACTTATTTTACATTTCTTCTATATATAAGCTGCTGTATATATAAAATAATAGGTATTTCATCTAAGAAAGATTGTATATATGTATGTATAAATTTCTGGAATAAACGTTTTTCATTCATTCAGTGTTAGTTCTCACAGTGTAAATGTACACAAATTTAAAATAGTGATTAAATTAATTAAACATATGGTTGTGATGTTATAATACAATGTTTACACAGAACAATTGTTTATATATCAAAGGTTATTTCAATTATTATTTCGCAACTTTACAGACCAAAATGGGATTTTGAACTATTTAAGAGAATAGTGGGGCGTAGTCCAAACCATTTTCGAAATAGGAATAGGGCTATTTTCATCCGAGGGACCCTAAAAATTTCCATTTAAAATTTCAGTAAAATTGGTTTACTTGTGAATGCAAAATAAGCAAACAAAGGTACGTTCGCTTTTATAATACTATAAGGATTAATAGTTTTTTATAGAAAGATGGAGGTTTCTAGACAGAATTTAATAGCTTTGTTGTTCTATGAAACTTAGAGATAATATTTGTTTCATTTGTAATTAAACCGAATATTTCGTTCTATTTCAAAACTTTCTGAATAACAAAATATTTTCAACTATTATCCTATTACTTTAGATTCAGTTGTGACGCTCATTATTTCAACATTGAAGTAAAGGATTATGGACTTCAACTGAAGTACTAAACTATACTTTTGCAACCTAAACAATAAACATTCATTACAAACTAATTGTTGCAACATACAATAACGTCACAAGTTGTTTTTAATACAATAAGAAGTTTTTGTTTATGCAAACAGTTTATATTCTATGTTATTTTATTTGTAGCGATTCATTACTGGATAAAAAGTTTGTTTTGAATGAAGGGTATTATAACTCTAATTTCTAAGGATTTTATTTCCTAGAAAGTATGTTAGTTTCTGTGCAATGTGAATAAATAAGATGGAGATATCTCGATTATGTCTCTTTTTGAATACTTATAAAGCAGACATAGTCAAGAGAAATAGATTATAATTCATAGGTAACCTTGTTATTATATTAATGTCAATAATTCTTACTTTGAACAGAAATAAACCATTTTAGTGACTTTGCCCAGGTCAACCTCAGTTCCTGGGGGAAGGGTTGGAGGCGGCTCAGGCCCGGAGGAGTTTCATTTATCTCCGATTTTTCGCGCTATAATGATTAGAAATTTAGTCCGATTAAGCCTAAAATAGTTATGTAGTAATAGTAAGACGCTTTTGATTACTTATGATAACTTTAACCGTGCATACTGACATTATTAATAATGTCATGTATTAGGTTAATGGTTTGTTATACTCCGCACTCTACCGAGTAGCCTGCAGGGTGATTTTAGGCAAATTTCTTTTTGTTTGAAGTTTTTTATTGACAATTAATGATTTAAAGGGCTGGTGAGATCTCGGACATTTATCATCTTAATTTGTTACCAACAGATTATAACAATACGTTTAGACTATTCAAATGCACCCTCTGTTTCAGGAGACTGTGTAAACTTTATACACTGTGTAAAAGTCTAAACTTATTAATTAAGAGATAGTTTATAACTTAAAATGTAATCTCAGATACTATGATGTGGTGACGTTTCTGAAAATATGGTAAGGTTTATGAATGATCATACATTGACACATCATACTAATTTTCACCTTCATAATAATAATAACAGTCTTCATTGGTTAAGGAATATTTATTTAACAGTAACTGAATAATACCTATATTAATAAATTATATTGGCAAATTAGTTCAAAATGAGATAAAGATTATGTTTGGTGTTTACCGATTAGTTTTTTATTCTTATTTTAAATTAGGATTAAAAAACTAATTCATCACTATATATATATATATATATATATAATATATATATATATATATATATATATATATATATATATATATAAGAGTTACTGTCTCTTAAGTGTTGTGAAACATTTAAACTAATAATGCATCATTAGTTTGCCATGCCGTGAAAACAACGCGTTGTAAAATATATCTTTTTCCAATTAAGCCGGAAAGGGTATTTCTAACCGATCCCACAAACTAAAGATGTTACTGAATTACTTTGCCGGCAAGGCAGATTAAAAACCCGTACCTTCTATTCATACTTTGATAAAGGGTGAAACCTGTTATATGCATAAAAATATCGTATAATAATATGTGTTATACATTCATTGAACCTTGGCCAATCTAGGTGTACCTATCAAAATTTTAATCATCGAATGTATCAAATTATATACTGTAAAGTTCTAAAACTGAAATATTACACATTATACTTTGAAACTGTGTCGAATTTAAATTAGCCGTTATGTTCTATGGAAGTACAGTATAATACATATTAATAAAATTTTCATAGAAATCTGAGCCAATTTTTTTCAATTTAGAAAATATTGCATATATTATTTTATATTACTTCTTCGAATGGTGTTTCATGTCAAATCTATAAAGTAGTTCCGGACCAGATACTTGTCCAATTTATAAAACCTAAGTCGGTCCGCTAAGGGACAGCTTTTTTCGCTTAAAAAAGATCCATACAAATAATTTTCGGAAAAAACATTGTGGACATACGTAAGAAATTAACATAGGAACACGTATAAATGTATCAAATTCTCCTTTTTATGTTAGTTACAAAAAAAAATATTCTGAATATTGTTTAGTGATATCACTGAATGATGATAAATGTCCAGAAAACAGCGTCCTGTTTCCATAACAATCCGTGTATCTAAATCGCCAAGAAAATGTAATGTACTCATTCAATTATAAAGAGCCAGACCTGACCTTATCGCTATCACGTAATCATGTGTCTGTTCCATAATTCTTAATACAAACTTGGCACACAGATTCCTCTTAGTCTATGGAAGAACTCTACATTGTTTGGTGGAAAGTACAAGGGTAGAAGATTATTCTTGTCTTCGTCAGTGTGCTACATCTTAAACGAAATTTTCTTGAATCTTTCAATAAAATCTTTTTCTTTCTTTTTTTGGTTTTTTTTATGTTACGTTATATTAGTTAATTATATTTCAGTTTTGGTATCATGATATAATTCATTGTAGTTAAGTTTTTTTCCGTCTTCCTTATTAAAGTAATATAACACCGCAACATTATAATAGCGAAATAGCGATCGCTATAAGATTTCCTTGAAATTTTACTGCCAATAATTGATGATGATGTTTTATAATCTATTGATGGTCAATTTATTGTTTGAGTTCGATATAAAAGCCATTAACAATGCCAGAGATAAATGACCGGAATGACAATAACTTCCACTTTTTGTTTCGTTGGTTTCCGTTTCCTCCCACTATATTGTTGACTTCCCCAGTCTCAATTGCGTCACCGCGGGCTATGATTATTCATGTGAACTTTGTTTGATACAGTAGGCACCATCAAAGGGTTTAACGTTTTGGAAAATTATATTTGCAATATTTAAAATGCCGATTTAGTATTAAATGTTATTTAATCCCTCTGACGATATAATGTTCAATAATAACAACACCGTGTGAAAATTAGGAACTAATAAACCAAAAACCGGATAATTTTCCAATTATATTATTTCACTTTATAACTTTTTAGTATTTAGAGTTTTATTTTCAATATCCGTACTTGTAACTATTTGCATTGAAATAAAACATTCGCATATGATTTGAATAAGATTTTGCCAAAATAGTACACTTTTAAGCAATTTTTATTTAAAAAGTTTATTAGAAAATCGTTCATCAAGTTGTATCGATTTTTCAGACGTTCAAACCCAATATGATTTACGACGCATCGCTGACAGCAATCAAAAGATAGACGAGATAACGCACACGAACTGATAACAGCAGCAAATTCCCCACTCATCCAGTCTTGACCCAAATCACACCTGTATCACATCTCCACTGCAACGCTTAGTGTGGCCAACATTACTTAATAGCTGATAAAAAATAAAATATGAAGTAAGTCTGAAGAATTTTAAGCTCTAATTGTATTTAACAGTGGAATTTCCCGCATACTATTCCAACCCTTGGAGAATAAATTGTATTTACTTTCGTTCAAAAGTACTGCATTGCAATCAGTGTAAAAGCACAACTAAATTAATCCTTCCATTTGTTTAAAACATTCTTAAATTTTCTGCTTTATAAATTACAAAGTATATCAATTGAACCATACTTATTTGTTCTCAAGGTAAGTCCAAGTTGATTTGAATCACAAAATTACATGTTACATACTATTTCTGATCTTTTAACCTTTACAGCTACTAGTTTACTAAAGAACAGATTACAAGTAAATCCATCTCTCTTCCGACTTGGCTAGGAGGGAAGTGTTTAAAAAGTATTACAAAACAATTTTGTAAAGAATTGATTTTTCGCCATCTTAATGGAACGAATACGCTTGTAATGTGTTGGAGGAATATTGACTGGATGTCTAATCTGTTATTCAAGCTGTAAAGATAAGCTTAGTTCTTATCGGTTATTACAGGCGCTCTTTGAACATAAAGAATTCCATCGATTGTAAACTTTACCCTTATTGGCTCTTTATATTATTCATGAAATTTATTTCAAGTAAACATCCCACGAAAAAACTATATCTAAGACTACTTCTATAATGGATAGTAAAAGGCAGATAAATAAATAATAGATGTAATTATACCAAAACCAAACAACGTTAAAACATTGATTGGTTTCTAATATTTAGAAATTAACATATTGGGCACTCATCGTATTATTGAGTAAAATTAATTTATAAGATGCGTAGATAAATATAAAGTTATTACTATAAATTAATTTACATCAAAAATAAGTTATCAGTGATTTAAACAAATTTAATGTTGTTTAGGAAGAGTTTCCATTTAAAATTATACATTTTTCTCAGTAGTGAAAGTTATCATACGCAGTCTTTAAATATCGAGATACAAAACAACATTTTTTTTCTCTGTTTTGAGATCTTTGTGGGAGTGATTATTTGTAGTGCTTTTAATGAGACATATAAATAAAGAGTTTAGGGTAATACCGTTTTATTGAACACTAGCCGTTACCCTTTCTTACACGTTACTATTTTTCAGTAATTTTTCAGTTTAAAGAATCTTTTATTGAACGTCAAAAAAAGTTCCGAATTAGTCATTCTTGATATTCTAGAGCTCATGTAAAATAATGTGTTATTTAGCATTTAATTTTTATTCATGTTTGTTATAAATACAAATATAAAAAGCCTGATATAATAACCATACCTAATAAATACTTTCGTAAGTTTAATCGTTAAATTAAACACACACACACACACACACACATAGGCTATTTGTAAAACTGAAATAGTGAGATTAAATTATGATATAAGTAACGTAACATCTAAAATAGTCTTAGAAGTTACCTTAATACTTTGGATGTTATCTTTATCAATGAGCTTCGTATGATGATGTCGGCCTTCTATTATTTGTACCACATTTAAATAAGGGTATATAATGCCGTTATATAAATTCGAAGCATATTGTAGACGAAATTCTACTTCCAAGTGATTCACTTCACACTCTAAGGAAATATATTGTTTTAGTATAGTAGGCCCAACATGTAGACCCTTACCGATATTTCAGAATATTTGTAACTGGCTGCCAGATCCTTGAGTGTTATGAAAATTTACATATATGAAATATTTTTTTATGTTGCTGCAAATGATCTTTTCATTGACAGTTAAGGTACAACACAATATACATACACATTTAATATGCGATATTTCCCATAATGACCCTGCACTTTGAGAGACAAATTTTAATTATTGTTATATTATACTGTACATGGGAATAAAGTAGCAATAAAACATTTCGTGATTGAAAATATTGGTTATGAGGGTAACTACAAAAAAATCAGTAGGACTTTTTTTATATTGGAAGACTTTACGGTCACAAACAAATTAAGTTATACTATTAACTTATTTAATAAAAACTTAATAATCACAATAGTAAAAAGTAAAATAAAAGTAAATTTATATTAAATCCATGTATTAATTCACTAATTAAAGTATTATTTTCAATAAAATAATATATTAATTTAAATAATTATTATTTAATTAAAACCATTATTATTTAATTAAAGTAATTCATATGTATTACTATGTTAATTAATGTTAATAATAATTATTCATCCATGATTTTTGTAATAAATAAATCGTAACGTTTAAATAATCTAAACTATTACACTTACGACATGTAGAATTAATTATAACACTTTTTATAGTTTTTTTCTGGAGGGTAAGCATGGTATCTTATATGTACTTTGAATGTACATAACAAATAAGCACCCTAGTGTGAACCATGTCTGCAACAAGTCACAAATCAAGCTTATATACTGTACATCAGGAGACTAGGCTGAGTAAGTTATCCTGTACCAATATAACACATTACATACTTAGTTAGGTGTTGACTAATGTAGAAAGCGTATGTTACGAAAAATATATATGGCTTAAGCATCAAGTTTCTAAAACTAAATTTACACGTTAGAAAATGTCGTGTAAAACATTTTTTTACATTTAACGTAAAATATGTTTTATTATAAACTTGCATTTTTCATTTTCCGTAGTACTAATACACATAAGGTTAAAATAAAATTATTTTTAAGAATTAAGTTTAAACTAACGTAACTGTTTTAATTTTTTTTTTTTAGCTTAGTATTTAATTTCCTGATATGTACCCTCAATTATGTTATTCATTATATACCCAAGTAAACAAAAACCCTCATATACAATGTGCTACATTAGACCTTTGGATCTACGATATTTCGCTTTTGTCCAAATAATGTGCTTTTAAGAACTATCTTTAATTCAATTCAATTATTTAGCTTCCACTGTGAAAAATTATAAAATCGTATTGATAAACGAGTCTTTCTAGAAATCTGGATGAAACTTCTAATAATAAATTGACATTTAAGGTTTTCTTGTCTATCCTTATAAAGAACAAATATGTATATTAATTCATAAATATTTATGAGCAAACATACAAAGAAAAATGCAAAATGATATTATATGAAGAATATTTGTAAATTTTTAATTAAATACAAATAATCAATGGTGTAAAAGCAACAAAACAACCGAGTATTTAATTAAACATTTCTTGTTTGATCAACACGCGAGACCTCACTCGACTTCATCAACGTGCCGATACGTTAATTAGTGAAACATGATATTGGTTTCGGTGATTGCTTTGATATCATTGCTTAACCCATCTCTCAACTTGGTCTGAAAATTTATTGCTCGTATTAATCCTATGATCCAAAACATTAAACATCTTTTTTTCATTATTCCGTCTGAACCATCTACCGTCTACTAGTTATAGCGAATCTTTTAGTAGCAGTTATTGGAAAGATTTTCATATGAAAAATGCTCAATTAAAACATTTTTACAAATCAATCGTTATCATAACAAATGGTACCATACTATATTTAACTTTGAATAACTGTCAAATATTGATTGACGTTTACCAGGATCTATAAAAACACAAATCAAAGTAATTCCAAACCAGTGTTTATATACCTTCGGCGCTGTCTATATGTTTAATTTTCTTTCAAACTAACTAGTCCAATTTCCAACGTAATTTTAAGCTGGAACGATGTGTGTGATTCATAATCAATTAATTTCAAGTTTTGTGATGGTTGACAAACACGAATTATCCTAAATTTAATTTTCTATGTAAAACTTTATTTTGAACATTTATTTTCCAACATCCAGAGTACGTATAAAATGTAATTTAAATCATTAAGAAAATTATTTAAATAACATTTAAAGAGCTTCAGATGGTGTGATATAATTTTTTGATCAGTTTTATTTAGTAACTACATTAGAAATCGTAGTTTTGTTAAAGTTCAAATGTTTGTATTTAATAATAATTGCATTAGTTTAAATCTGAAGTTGCAGCCAAGTTTACTCATAATTTACATCATAAAAACTTTAATTAAATAAATATTTGTTCATTTAAAATTTTCAGTTCTGCACATATTTAAATTTTAACCAAGATGTAGGTAACAGCTCCCTTAAAGTAATTTTTATTGACTTGCGCCTGACGAGAGTAAATATAATACTCATAATATCTGATACCAACGTAATTTATCCTAAGTTATACGCTCAAGAAGGATGATACTTAGATGATGTTATTTTTAGAACTAGAGTGATAGTTAAAACTTACAATGACTAAACGGTTTGTGTAGGAATATTTGTTTTAGTATTGTAGTCAATAAGTAGATTACTACAAATGGATAATAGGATTTCGAACATTTACCATCGTTATATGTTACAAAACGTATAACACTTCAGTGCTTTCGCCTGTGCTGGTGTGATGTGTGATTGTGAGCTTGACTTCTCGTGCTTGTGACTTGTGCTCGCGACTTGCATCCTGTGCAGTGACATCGTCTAGACTGGACTACAAGCAGCTCTGGTACAATATGTTTATTTTAACTTAGATTAAAGGTACGTATTAGGTTCGTTATTCACCGGATGAAGAGATCAGATTGCATATTTCGAAGAAATGTATTATACGCTTTGTAACATAAAGAGTTAGAAAATGTCCGAAATCCTATTTTGATTTTGTAACTTCTATCGTCACACTTTTAACCAAGAATTTTTAGAAATTTTCAATTATACACTACCTTACAATACAATGCCTTGTTAAGTAAATATGTTTAGTGCATTACATTATCAGTGTAATTTCGGATGTAAATCATCGGACTATTGTTATTTTGGAATCTGGAGTCGTGATCGTATAAAATACAAAATGTGTCGTGGAAATTCCATCACGAGGGCGATTGAAATAAACAAACTTTTATTAAATCTACCGAATGTACTGCTGATATCATTTTAATTTTGCTTTAACCTGTACCTTAGTAGGCATAAAGATTATAAATTAATCGAATCTCATATTTTCTACGCTCAATGTGTAACGTATGATAAAATGGGATCCTATAAAATAAAACAGATGTTACAGAAAGTGAGGTGGGACACTTACCTCCCCTGGCCACACTCCACTGTAATATCTCGCCTGTTTTCATTAGATGGATGAAGGGTTATGATGAAGGTGACGGCAAATTTTTCCCTCGGCCTTACGACTGTCCTTAACAGGGCTTACTGTACAATTTACACTTGGCTTTCCTCTGCCATCAAACACGTCCTACCTTTAGTTGGTTTATATAAACCTATGGAAAGTATGAAAAGCCAATACAAATACGTATCATTTTAGCCTGTTTTATAATTATACAATAATATTTCATAGTAATATTACTAAACATGGGTTAAATTACAAATTATAGATTTCAAAATTGTACTTTTTTTAATTCTATTAAAATGTGAGAATTAAACAAGTTATTGAACAATTCTAGAACGCCTAATGTGATAGGTTTGGAAAATATGGGATGCCATAAACCTAAAAGCTAGAAAACCTTTTTAAAGTATAGGTGAAGCATATGCCATATCATATGAGAAATTAGGTTTATTGTTAGATGTGCTCTATTATTTGCTTTTCCTAATCATTAAGCCCTCTAAGAACACTTTATTAAAATATTATATCGTGATAGTATTTGCTAACACACATACAAACTCAATGGAGGTGCATTCGCTATTATTGTACCCAGTGTTGTCTATATAGAAATTAAGCTTCATGTAATGTTTTGTAATTTGGTATATTTGTTTTGGATATATAATGCGGAACGGACATACAAGTATCAGACAGATAGTGATGAAATTGGCAGGCTTTTAAATTCGCTTACATTTATCAAAAAATAATTGAGCCAATAATGGCTTTTTCACGCTTTGTTTATTCTAAAAAAATCACTTAAAAATAATTATTATTTATTTCAAGTGTCTGATTTCTCATATACTATTCATAATCAATTTTAGAAGAGACCCTGTGCTTATGCTATGTAGTGTTTAAGTGTGTTGTGTATAAGGCAATATCTATGTTGAAAGCAATAATAATTTAAATTTTGAAGAGAATTTAGGTAAAAAAACATTCTATTACTGACAAATTGTAAATTAAATCATTTACTGTACATTTCTGTTGTTTGCGTCGTAAAGGTCCTATAAATGTTAATGCGGAGAACTTTAGAATGCACGGTTGGAACGTAGGTTTACATGTAAAACAAGCAGCCACACAGCTGTCCGTGGTAAATACGTAAAGCTGGTCCAGGGGTTAGGAAGCTAATGGCTAGAAGCGATATTAACGATGCGGTGTTCTCTACCTAACTACCCTGATTGTTAACTAAATCCTCCCCATTATTTTGACTGCGAGGTAAACCTTTACAGTAGATGCTCCTGTTTAGTTATTATGTTATAACACTCATGATGCTTTCCTGGAATATAGATTGAATACTTGGAAAAATTATGGCTTACTTCAAATAAAAACACTTTGATCTCCATTCAATGAAGGTAAAATCGTAGAATGAGGGGAGTGTTTTGTTTAGATGAAATAAAGCCACTTTATGAGTAATAATGCATTTCCACGTTGATACATTAATTTTGAATACTTCCTTGAACAGTATAAAAAATATATTAGTTACCACGGTTATCACAGTTTTCTAATATGTATAAATTTATTAAGTCAGTTATTTGTAAACCGATTTCAAAATTTAAAGTGAGGATTGGACAAGATATATACTAAAAAAATTTAAATTTCTCTCTTTCTTATATTATAGTACTTTTTAAGATTATTTATTTTCAAAATGTTGGCAGCCATTATAAAATGTATTTTGAAAATTTTGGCTAAACATTTTTTTATTGACATACGTTGCCAATATATGTAAAGGTTGCTAAATTTTCGGTTTATAAATTTTTTAATTTTAATTTTTACACCAAAAACACAGAGAGAGGCTAAACGGAAAGAGATCGACTAATTGGTTGAACAAGACTCTTGCTTCATTTCAGCAAATGAACAAATTCCTGTAGTTTCTGTAGAGGGCATTGTTGCACCGCTATATCACCAATTACTTTGTGAAGACTGTACTACATAATGTATTAAATTGTAAATTATAGTCTTCAATTTACTCCTAAGGAAGGATAATTTAACATAAATCGGGACTATTGAATATTCCATATAAAGCATACTTCGTTTCCAAGTTTTTAAAAGTTTGACGGATAATTTGTTAATCCTTACCATTCATTGAAATAAGTTAAAATAATGTATTTTATATCTACTGAATAGATTATGGTATTGTGCTTAGTTCAAAAATTCTAATCTTATTTTACAATCCACGATATTACACTTGCTTGCTACACATAGACTAATGATAGTACACATAGAGAACATGTTGTCACACTGCGGCCTAAAGGGAGGTATCGGACAACTCTCACCGTGTCCTCTATCCGTATGTATGGACAGGCCAACCATACAATTACTTAGTGGTCACGTGTACCTGTGCAGAGGAGTGGCCGTGACACACTGGTAGGGGTGAGCTCTGCATGGTAGTAACGGAAAACCGCGGAAATACGTGATTTTAAATGTCATTTTGTGGCTGAGAAAGATTTATAGCACAAACATGTGACCTGCCATGGACCTACTCAGTTCCATCATGGCGTTTACGCTAGAGCAAGCAGACATATAAAGCTGAGCATTTCTCTCTAAACTTTATTTCTTAAACTTGATAAGCTGGTTTAAAAACACGCTTCTTGAGTGGCATATTAGAAAACATTATTTTAATTATACATTATTTGAAATTGTATACTTAATTTTAAAATACTCAAATAGAATAAACGTAGTATTATAGTTCCGTTACTATTTATATTCATAAGATATAATCAGACTGGTTTATATTATTATTTTATAATTTATGAATGGTTAACCACGGTTTTTCACGTAATGTTTTGTTAAATATTAGGGATGTAATAGCCATATACTTCTTAGCTGGCATAACAAATAACAGTGAAAGTAATGGTCCCTGGGGGATATTACAATCCCTTGGTCTATTGAAGAATAAATCGATTTTAAATACGTTTTATTCGTATTTAAATAAACAAAAAATGGGGGTTAGGGAAATTAGAATAGTGAAGCCAGTTTTATAACTACCTTTGGTATAAATAGATTTGTACAAAACAAAAGTGTTCTTTTTACATTCCATGAAATTAGCTTGAAAAGTTACAACTATTTCAGTAATAATAGAGCTATTTAAGGCCAGTGTAAATAAGTATTATTGTCTTAGCTTTTTAGAGGAACACTTATGATGTAGTAAAATGGAGCACTGTAATAATTTTTGAAAGGCGGCAGGTATTAAAAACATACATTAGGTACATATTGTTAATAAAGCTGTGGTACTGCATTGTGTGAAAATAGTAACATAAAATATTTTTAAACGTAAACTCCTGGAAAAAACAAGCAATAGAGAAGTTAGATAAGTTTGAAATGAAGAGGTAACTTTAACATAATTAAAGTGACATAATTGCAAGAGATTTTTTGTGCCTCTTGGATATTTACCTCAAATGAGTAAAAGATTCAAATGCAAATGCCACATATTATTGCATTACTATTGCCTTATTATATTAAAATAGATTATGCATAGATTATTTCATGGCCCCTGGATAAGGGGATCAGAGGTTTCACGATATTGTGACTGGATCTTACTTCGTATTTGCACGTTTGGAGCACAATTTTGGTTCAAATATAATATATTTCTAATTATACAGTGGAGTTTGCCTTTTTGCCTGGATTGTAAGAATATACATAGGTCTCGGTAGTCAAATTCAGTATGAAAACGTCCACTCCCGGGCTTTATATTCTATTTGTGGGCTAATGTATTTAGATAGCTTAGTTGGGTTTGCATTTGGCTCTGATCAAAAAAGCATGTACGAGGCATGAGAATTTTCATTCGTTCAAAAAGCATCTATTTCCGTTATAAGGGAAAGAGTGAAAATCGAAACTTCTGGTTGTGTCTTATTCTTCAATACACCAACAGTGAAACCGAATCTCTCCAGTTTATATCAAACCGTTCTTGAGATCCTGTGCGTACACACACACACACACACACACACACACACACACACACACACACACACACACACACACGGGCGCGCGCGCTCGCAGAGACAAGACCTTTTAGTCCATTTCGACTTATAATATTAAAAAATTTGTTTAATCACTGAAATAAACGGCTAATTTCCTGGCGCTCTTTCTTTGTTTTTAACATCGGTATTAGTTCTTCAAAGTATAAATATACGTAGCCCTGATACAGTACATAGTATGCCTTTCCTTTTCAATATCTATATGCTATATATCATGTTATTTCCTTGGGTTATTCAATGTAGATTTTTTATATTCCTTGCCAGTATCGTATACCTCATCAGTTAAAACGGACGCCCAATCCTCTTGACGATTTTCTGCCATTTATCTTCACTTTACTCATGTGTTCCCTTAAATTGTAGCCATCGAGCAAACCTTGCATGTACAAATTCACAATCCTTTTGCTTATTGAGTTGAATTTTACAGCAATATTTTATAAAAAAGATATATATCCAGAATAAACTAACTATTTTGAATTGGTTATTGCTGCAATGTATAATATAGATAATACTATTTGATATTGATTAGATAATACTATTGTTTGTTACACACTATGATGGTAGCTGGTATTTGTGAATGTTGAATTCAGCTACAGTTCACCTTTAGCGCTCGAAAGGGACAATGTCACATACTGACTCATGGAATCTGGTATTATGGTTTTATAAAGATTTCCTCAAAATTCGGTGACGAAGAAGTTCTAAATGAATACTTTACATTTTCCTGACATCAGAAACACGTAGACTATGAAATATTTTGTAGTTTAGATGGAGAAGTACTTTCATTATCCCATTAGATTGCATCCATTCGGTTTATGTTTTGTATGATATGACAATTTCATTGTACTTTATGACTTGCTTAAGTGAATACTTATGTACAAAACACCACAGACTAAACATGTCTGTGGTGTAATAAAATAGTGAACACAAAGGAGTTTGGGCTATTACATCTCAATAAGCAAATAATTTAACTCTTATTTATATTTTAATTGGTCTGAACCCTTACTTATAAAAATTATATTAGAAATTTAAACTAAGTATAATACTGACAATTGTAAAGGTTTCATCTAGGATAATATAGCCATGAATTTGCAAAATCTTTTTATACAAAGAACTGTGCAGATTATTACGATAAGACTCTCACCATTGTTGGAAGTAGACTGAAATGTTATTGTAGTTGGACATTAATAGGGCTTATCTGGTAAAGCATTGCTTCCTCCCTTGCACTAAGTTCCTTCCCGATTATAGCAAAATCAGAGATGGAAACCGTATATACTATGTATCGATTTTAATCAGTTTGTTATTTCCAAACAGTGGAAAAAATTTATACAACGTAATGACCTAATTGAAATTAAATTATGTTAATTACAATAAATTACAATATTTTAAACCATAGATTAAGGTTATTTTATAACGCTCTAGAAATGCACTATTGTAGTATTAATGAAATATTTAATTCAATACCTGTAACTTTAAGTAGTATTGACTATTGTTGATATCAAATGAAGCAATATTTGCGAGTACAAAGAAAGAATCATTTTCAAATTAATACAACATGCTGTAGGGATGTTTTATTGGAATACAATTTGTAACACTTAGTATAATTTTGCTTCTAACACTTGTTTCCAAGAATTATACGCTATCTTCTTCATTATTTCGACAATTTAACATATTTGTATATAGATTACTATTTAGGCTAACTGTACAAGTAGTTATCATACATAAACCCCCGATAACAGAAATTCTAATTTTTGTAAAACACAAAAAATACATTTAAATAATATATAAATTATAAGGAAACCAAATTCAAGCCCTGTGTAAACTATTATCCTTGCTATAATATTCACAATTCTTTGAATTTTTAACACAAACAATATTGAATTTAAAAATTTTTGTTATAATATTGTTTATAGTAAATGCAATATCCTTTTTGGATACTCATAAAATTATTACATCATTTATTTCCTAAGAATATGTCCATTAAATTAAAATATCATTGTAAATTTGTGGATATTAATTCTAATTCAAATTTTATTTCAAATTGAAAATAATTAAAGGTAGAATAGTCAGAGATGATTACGAAATACTCCGACAATTATATGAACATGGCGAGGCTTTGTTCACTGTGATGAGAGGGAAGCGGAGACAGTGAGCCAACAAATGTCATGTTTTGTGTTCAAGAACAACTACAATTTCCACAAGCCGCTGATGGAGAAACATATTACACCTCACATTATGGGTGTTCCTGTATGTGACTAGCCCTAACATCGCGAGGCTTTGTTCACTGTGATGAGAGGCAAGCGGAGACAGTGAGCCAACAAATGTCATGTTTTGTGTTCAAGAACAACTACAATTTCCACAAGCCGCTGATGGAGAAACATATTACACCTCACATTACGGTTGTTCCTGTATGTGACTAGCCCTAACATCGCGAGGCTTTGTTCACTGTGATGAGAGGCAAGCGGAGACAGTGAGCCAACAAATGTCATGTTTTGTGTTCAAGAACAACTACAATTTTCACAAGCCGCTGATGGAGAAACATATTACACCTCACATTACGGTTGTTCCTGTATGTGACTAGCCCTAACATGGCGAGGCTTTGTTCACTGTGATGAGAGGCAAGCGGAGACAGTGAGCCAACAAATGTCATGTTTTGTGTTCAAGAACAACTACAATTTCCACAAGCCGCTGATGGAGAAACACATTACGGTTGTTCCTGTATGTGACTAGCCCTAACATGGCGAGGCTTTGTTCACTGTGATGAGAGGCAAGCGGAGACAGTGAGCCAACAAATGTCATGTTTTGTGTTCAAGAACAACTACAATTTCCACAAGCCGCTGATGGAGAAACACATTACGGTTGTTCCTGTATGTGACTAGCCCTAACATGGCGAGGCTTTGTTCACTGTGATGAGAGGCAAGCGGAGACAGTGAGCCAACAAATGTCATGTTTTGTGTTCAAGAACAACTGCAATTTCCACAAGCCGCTGTTGGAGAAACACATTACACCTCACATTACGGGTGTTCCTGTATGTGAAAAGTCCTAACATGTACGACTGTGCTGATAGTAATATAATCTTAAATTTCTGGAATTATACAAACCAAGAAAGGTTATCGGCCACGGGAAAAGTAATAATTATTTAATTTATTTTAGAGCCACTTCCAAAGATTGACCTTACACATTATTTTTTGTCATGGAGAAGCAGATCTAAATAAGAACATGTGGCCACAATGACAAGAACACACAAGAACTGGAAGGGATAGTTCAAGGGAATCAGCGGAATCCTGGGTATAAACAATGTTTTGCTGTCGCTAACATGTGAAAGTTATCGCCACTATTGTGCAATTCACGTGCTGGCCGTTCTTAATAAAATATAAAGCCACACAGAAGACCTTAATATAGGTTTTAATTCAAAATAATCTAGTGCTGAAGATATTTCTAGAATTAATAATGTTTGAATTTTAACAAGTCGTCCGATTATATTATAACCAACAAACCAATTTGTTATAGCATGTTACTACATAGTTATACATTTAGTTGATATACAGGGTGAGAATTAAGTCTGGAACCTCTTTTTTAATTTTTCAACCACAATAGAAAGAAATACCAAAGTTCACACGTGCTTACTGGTGATATTAACGCACACTTATGCCCAATTACCGACCGGATAATCTCTTTGGGGGACGGTCCACAAGGAGTCAGACAAAATTCTTAAATAGCAGCATAGGTCAAGTTTGGTATCAAATTAAAGGTCTTACTTAGCAGAGTAAAATACCGCAAACCGGACTTCAAAAGGTGGATTTATTCAGATATAGCTATTTGAATTTTAAAACAATTGAACAATGTAAATTATAAGGTATTACAAGTAAACACCAATTTTTAAGTACCTGTGATCAAAGTAAGTGTTCATCAATATAACTAATATTAAGCTCTAGAACCCTAACAGGTCGTCTGTCAGACGATGGCAGCCATTTCACTTCTATCCCAGTTAGGCATATAGCTCACTTCAACTCATCCTTCCAAAACTTTACAGTTGACCTTGAGACGAGTTTAAAGTGGTTTGAAAAACACCGGATGACCCATTAATATAAATGGCTTTCTGTACGTGTAAATTTGCCAATAAACTGCACAACTACCTCGTCCTAGACGGAGTACCACCTGCAATATCAGTTTTTGACCCACATTCGCGTCAGTCAGAAGCATCACCGTACGTTTTGGTCCAGTTTTTGATCAAGAACACCCACCAGTGAGTGACTCAAGGAGCCACGGAAAGGAAAAGTTACGGATTTTGTACATTCAAGAAGCGGTGGATGGCCGAGTACTATAAGTGGAGAGCATCAAGTGCAATGGTGGTTTTAGTATGTCATAAATAAATAAGGTTATCTAAAATATCTTTGATATCTAATTACATGCTAACTTCAGTTTTGAAAAGGAATATTTTGTTAATGAGGTCTAGTACGGCAAAATATAAAAAGTTCAATTTTAATTTATTTACATTTTATATTTTAGTTTATTTTATGAAGAGTTTGTTGCAAAATTTATTACAATCCGATGTACGGAACTAATTTAATTTAATTTTATATTAGTTTAAATTATATTTATTAATATACTACACTTTGAAAATGTTAGGTAACCAGGGAAACTTATTTTAATTATTTATTATAGTACTAGTGTTGTGGAAGGTAAGCTATACAGGACAGTGAAAAATTAAAGTGCAAGGGACAGTTGCAGAAGCACAAAGGATCCCGTCTAAAGAATTTGCAGCAGAAAGAAGGAAAAGCAAAACGAACTGATGGAAAAAAATATGGTAAATATGTCCATGGTAGATCGCAGAATCCAAATGAGTCTGCAAACCAAATAAATTGGTTGATTTTCAAAATCCGTCTTCGTAAGCATACATAATCTACATCTAGGAGTGTTTGATGCCATACATGTCTTCAAAAAAGGAAATATTGCAAGATACACGGTTTTAAAACACTCAGTAATGAATGATAGGTGGCCATAACTTTAGATACAACTGAAACCAAGCCCAGCGCATGGTTACCGATGTAACCCAAAACGCTAGGCAAGTACTAAAAAAGATTGAAAGAACAGTGGTTAGAGTTAGAGGATCCGGATAATCCGGTTATGGAGTTGGATGTTATTATGTTATGTTGCAGGTTAGTGAACTCACGTATAAACGTATGTTTTTATCAGCGATTCCCCGAAATTTAAATTTTTCCCCACATATGCACGTTTTTCTCAGGAGATACTTATTAGGCTATGACAATAAAATAAAATTTGAAACTTTAAACTATTACACACATTTTGAACCTAAGGCATTAAAAAATTACAACTTTTTGTAAAAAATATTGTTTTGTTAAAAATTATCTATAACATATTATAATAACATTATATATATATATAAACATTGTTTCCACACTTAACTGTTAAGAAATCCCGAAATAATAATTTCCTAAAGTATAACTGTGATAGGCCAGGAGTTTCCTTAGAAAATGGTACACAATATTTCATAATTATTAGCATTACAAAGATAGGCCGTACTGAACCCTTTTTATAATATACTAAAATATATAATATATTATTCAGTTATTTGACCTGAAAGTAGTCCTACAAATAAGCAATAGGAATAAAGTAAGGGAAATGTCTTATATTATCAGGAAAAAATAGGACCAACGAGCCCTTTCAGACACTTAACCAACGAATAGGTGACTTCCGAACAACTACGCAACAAAATACGAAATTCCAAACAGCGTTGAACTCTAAAGTTAAACATTAAGGCATCATTTAAGCATATTGAATTTTCACGTCACATCGAATCACTATTGTTGAAATCATAACAAGTCTCACCTGCGAAAATAGGTCAGCGATATAAATATTTCAGAAATGTACTCAATGTTCCTGGGATTACGCAAACATTTCTACATTGTGTCTATCTTACTGTATTGGAATCCATGTTAACTTTTAAAAACATTACAATAGAAAATAATTTAAATGTCATTGGTACGCTATTACAGTATACAAATATTAGACAATATTTAATTTATTCTACTGTCATGGCCTATATGATAAGTTTCCGCCACTCCCATCCATGATGCAAATAGAGCCTCTGACAGACCAAGTTTTTCAGTTCTTTACATTACGCCAAAAGAATTATAGCTTACCCATATTTGATGCCATGGAAAATTAAGATGCATTAATTTAAAGGAATTTCATAGAACGTGTGATTTTATTATATGCATCAATGCGTTATTGCGCCTGAGGGTAATGATGTCCCTTTCTGTAAAACCTCACTAACGTTTGCGGCTCAAAGGGCACAGAACCTTTCCGTATGGTTATCAATCTGTAGCTGCGGATTTACTATCCTTGTGCAGAATGTATTTGAAATCTTAGATACCTTTCAATAATAGTTTTAAAATTATGGTTTTGTTTTATTCGTAAAACAACATTGAGACTTGGAAAACTGCATCTTGTTTAGTGATGGTAAACACCCGTATAAAATTATGAATTCCTTTTCTTCGTCACAAAAATTAACGTTTGAAAAATAAAGATTTGAATTAGATGTCAATAATCTTTCCGTTCAGTTGTACGTTTTATTTTACATTTGTATTAAACTGACTTCAAGGCACTTCCTCTGTAACTCCTAAATGGAGACGCATTCGCTATTATTGTAACCAGTGTTTTCTATATAGAAATTAAGCTTCAAGTAATGTTCTGTAATTTGGTTTATTTCTTTTGGAGATATAATGTGGACAGACATAGGTATCAGACAGGTAGTGATGAAATTTCAGTAAAATTCTAAACTCGCTTCTATCTACTAAAAAATAAGTGAGGCAATAATGGGATTTCACACTTTGTTTATTTAAAAAAAACACACATAAAAATTACTTATCATTTATGGCAAGTGTCTGATTTCTCGTACACTATCCATAATCAATTTTAGTTAAAAGCCTGTGCTTATGCTATGTATCGTATAAGTGTGTTGTGTAAAAAGGCAATATCAACTGAAATCAATGATAATTCAAATTTTGAAAAGAATTTAGCTAAAAAACATTCTATTACTGACAAATTTTAAATTAAATCATTTACTGTACATTTCTGATGTTTGCGTCGTAAAGATCCTATAAATGTTGATGCGGAGAACTTTAGAATGCACGGGTGGAACGTACGTTTACATGTAAAACAAGCAGCCACACAGCTGTCCGGGGTAAATACGTAAAGCGGACCCAGGGGTTAGGAAGCTAATGACTAGAAGCGATATTAACGATGCGGTGTTCTCTACCTAACTACCCTGATTGTTAACT
Organism: Homalodisca vitripennis; assembly: GCF_021130785.1. NCBI lineage: Eukaryota > Metazoa > Arthropoda > Insecta > Hemiptera > Cicadellidae > Homalodisca > Homalodisca vitripennis. The sequence goes on from NC_060211.1 coordinate 14,242,742, forward strand.
AAATCCTCCCCTATATTTTGACTGCGAGGTAAACCTTTACAGTAGATGCTCCTGTTTAGTTATTATGTTATAACACTCATGATGCTTTCCTGGAATATAGATTGAATACTTGGAAAAATTATGGCTTACTTCAAATAAAAACACTTTGATCTCCATTCAATAAAGGTAAAATCGTAGAATGAGGGGAGTGTTTTGTTTAGATGAAATACAGCCACTTTATGAGTAATAATACATTTCCACGTTGATACATTAATTTTGAATACTTCCTTGAACAGTATAAAAAATATATTAATTACCACGGTTATCACAGTTTTCTAGTAATGTATAAATTTATTAAGTCAGTTATTTGTAAACCGATTTCAAAATTTAAAGTGAGGATTGGGCAAGACATATACTACAAAAGTTAAAATTTCTCTCTTTCTTATATTACAGTAATTTTTAAGATTATTTATTTTCAATATGTTGGCAGCCATTATAAAATTTATTTTGCAAATCTTGGCTAAAAATTTGTTTATTGACATACGTTGCCAATATATGTAAAGGTTGCTAAATTTTCGGTTTATTATTTTTTTAATTTTATTTTTTACACCAAAAACACAGAGAGAGGCTAAGCGGAAAGAGATCGACTAATTGGTTGAACAACACTCTTGCTTCATTTCAGCAAATGAACAAATTCCTGTAGTTTCTGTAGAGGGCATTGTTGCACCGCTATATCACCAATTACTTTGTGAAGACTGTACTACATAATGTATTAAATTGTAAATTATAGTCTTCAATTTATTCCTAAGGAAGAACAATTTAACATAAATCGGGACTATTGAATATTCCATATAAAGAATACTTCGTTTCCAAGTTTTTAAAAGTTTGACGGATAATTTGTTAATCCTTACCATTCATTGAAATAAGTTAAAATAATGTATTTTATATCTACTGAATAGATGATGGTATTGTGCTTAGTTCAAAAATTCTAATCTTATTTTACAATCCACGATATTACACTTGCTTGCTACACATAGACTCATGATAGTACACATGGAGAACATGTTGTCACACTGCGGCCTCAAGGGAGGTATCGGACAACTCACCGTGTCCTCTATCCGTATGTAAGGACAGGCCAACCATACAGTTACTTAGTGGTCACGTGTACCTGTGCAGAGGAGAGGCCGTGACACACTGGCGGGGGTGAGCTCTGCACGGTAGTAACGGAAAACCGCGGAAACACGTGATTTTAAATTTGTGGCTGGGAAAGATTTATAGCACAAACATGTGACCTGCCATGGACCTACTCAGTTCCATCATGACGTTTTCACTAGAACAAGCAGACATATAAAGCGTTTCTCTCTAAACTTGATAAGCTGGTTTAAAAACACGCTTCTTGAGTGACATATTAGAAAACATTATTTTAATTATGCATTATTTGAAATTGTATACTTAATTTTAAAATACTCAAACGTAGTATTATAGTTCAGTTACTATTTATATTCATAAGATATAATTAGTCTGGTTTATATTATTATTTTACAATTTATGAATGGTTAACCACGGATTTTCACGTAATGTTTTGTTAACTATTAGGGATGTAATAGTCATATACTTCTTAGCTGGCATAAAAAATAACAGTGAAAGTAATGGTCTCTGGGGGATATTATAATCTCTTGGTGTATTGAAGAATAAATCGATTTTAAATATGTTTTATTCGTATTTAAATAAACAAAAAATGGGGGTTAGGGAAATTTGAATAGTGAAGCCAGTTTTTTAACTACCTTTGGCATAAATAGATTTGTACAAAACAAAAGTGTTCTTCTACATTCCATGAAATTAGCTTGAAAAGTTACAACTATTTTAATAACAATAGAGCTATTTAAGGCCAGTGTAAATAAGTATTATTGTCTTAGCTTTTTAGAGGAACACTTCTGATGTAGTAAAATGGAGCACTGTAATAATTTTTGAGAGGCGGCAGGTATTAAAAACATATATTAGGTATATATTTTTAATAAATCTGTGGTACTGCATTGTGTGAAAATAGTAACGTAACATATTTTTTAATGTAAACTGCTGGAAGAAACGAGCAACAGAGAAGGTAGATACGTTTTAAATGAAGAGGTTTTAACATAATTATAGTGACATACTTGCAAGATATGTTTTGTGCCTCTTGGATATTTTCCTCAAATGACTAAAAGATTCTAATGACAGATATGATTGCATTACTACCTATTACACTATTATATTAAAACAGATTATGCGTAGATTATTTCATGGCTCCTGGATAAGGGGATCAGAAGTTTCACGATATTGTCACTGTATCTTATTTCTCCTCAAGTTTGAATTGATTGAGGTTGTTGGAGTTTTTGATATCCTCAGGGAGCTTGTTGATTAGTCTGAAACCCACCTGCTGAGGGAGGTGTTGCGATACTTTCAGTCTGCGTTGATGAGTTCGCAAGTTGTCCCTGCCTCTAGTTTCATATTGGTGAACGTTTCTGCCACTTATCAAGGCACATCTCGATCTGTAGTACACGATCACCTGAAAAACGTAAGGGCAGGGCAATGTCATCAATCCCAGCTCCCCGAAAGATGCCCTGCACGACTCTCTATAATTCAGATTTAATATGATTCTGACTGCTTTTTTGGAGCCTGAAAACTTGCTCCATTTTGTTTTTGGCACATCCTCCCCAGAGTCTTAATCCATACACAAGATGTGGATGGATTAGGCCGTAATAGGCCGTTTCTAGAACTTCTAAGGTACAGAACTTTGCTAGGTGCCGTAGGGCAAATATGCCTGTGGTAACTATAGCACAGATGCTATCAACATGATCATTCCAGGTCAGTCCTCTGTCGAGGAACATCCCCAGAAACTTTGTGGAATCTGTATCCTCTAAAAGGGCATCATCCGCAAAGACAGAAGGTCGCATCGCATGATCATGCTGAGGAAGACAAAAATTGATGACACTTGATTTTGACTGGTTTGTTGTCAAGTTCAATTCTGTAAAATACTGAATGCATGCGTTCAATCCCAACAAAATATTTGATTTCCAGGTCTTGTTTTGAATTGCTTTTGAAACAGAGAGTCGTGTCATCAGCATATTGAACCATTGCCCCAAGTTGGATCACTGAGTTCAATCTACAGACATAAATCAGGAAAAGGAGAGGTCCAAGGATAGATCCCTGAGGGACACCATGAGCCATTTTAATTTTGCTGGAAACGACGCTCGAGATCATGACACGCTGATCTCGATCTTTTAGATAAGAAGTGAGCCATAATTGTGGGAACCCCGGACGCCACATTTTTCTAACTGTTGCAGCAGTGTACCGTGATGCACACAGTCAAAGGCTTTGGAAAGTTCAAGGAATATGCTTAGCACATGTTCACGACTTTCCAGTCCATCGACAACATTGTCCAGAAGGCTGTTCACCGCGTCAATTGTTGATTTGTTTTTTCGGAATCCAAATTGTACTGGATTCAGAATTTTGTTTTTGTCTAGAAAGTTTTCCAGTCTTTCATAGAATAATTTTTCAAAAGTTTTGCTGAACACAGAAAGAATTGACATTGGACGATAGTTGCTTGCGAGGCAAGGATCTTCTTTTTTGAAAATCGGAATGACTTTGGCAGTCTTCAAAGAAGATGGAAAATTTCCAGTTTCAAATGAGAAATTGATCAATTTTGTGAGCGGTCTCAAAATTTGCTTGTAGCAACGTTTGAGTAGCCACACTGACATCCCATTGGCGTCACTGGTTTTTTTTTAGTTCAGCCTCGACATTTGGTACCTCCCCCTCCCACACAGGGGCCAAGGCCTTGGATGCAACCGGATCACTAACTTCTCTTCCGTATGACTGATATTCTTTAAAAGGCGAGTTCATTGTAGCCACGGTAGAAAAGTATTTATTGAATTGGTTAGCCACTTGAAATTGATCTTCATAAATTTTGTTTTCAATTTTTAATGCAATTGGTTGGGAAAACTGTTTTGAATTCATAGGAGCATAGATCGTAAGAATATACACATAGGTCTCGGTAGTCAAATTCAGTATGAAAACATCCATTCCCGGGCTTTATATTCTATTTGTGGGCTAATGTATTTAGTTAGCCTAGTTGGGTTTTCATTGGGCTCTGATCAAGAAAACGTATACGAGGCTTGAGAATGTTCATTCGGTCAAAAAGCATTTACTTCATTCATTATTAATCTACTTCCGTTATAAGGGAAAGAATGAAAATCGAAACTTCTGGTTATGTCTTATTCTTCAATAGACCTACAGTGAAAATGAATCTCTCCAGTTTATATCAAACTGTTCTTGAGATCATGTGCCTAGACACACACACACACACACACGCGCGCGCGCGCGCGCAAAGATAAGGCCTTTTAGTCCGATTCGACTTATAATATTAAAATTAGCTTTTCTCTAAAATAAACGGCTACTTTCCTGGCCATTTTAATTTGTTTTTAACATCGGTATTAGTTCTTCAAAGTATAAATGTACGTAGTCCTGGTACAGTACAGTGTATGCCTTTCCTTTTCAATATCAAATACGCTATATCACCTTATTTCCTTGGGTTATTCTATGTAGGATTTTTTATATGCCTTGCTAGTATCGTATCCCTCATAAGTTAAAACGGACGCCCAGTCCTCTCGACGATTTGCCGCCATTTATGTTCAATTTACTAATTTGTTTCCTTAAATTTTAGTCATCGAGCAAACCTTGCATGTAAAAATTCACAGTTTTGCTTAATGAGTTGAATTTTATAGCAATATTTTGTAAAAAAAGATGTATATATCGAATAAACAAACTATTTTGATTTGATTATTGCTGCAATGTATAATAGATAATACTATTTGATATTCATTAGATAGTATTATTGTTTGTTACACACTATGATGGTAGCTGATATTTGTGAATGTTGAATTTACCTACAGTTCACCTTTAGCGCTCGTAAGAGACAATGTCACATACTGACTGACTCATGGAATCCCGTATTATGATTTTATAAAGAGTTCCTCAAAATTCGGTGACGAAGAAGCTCTAAGTGAATACTTTACATTGCCCCGAGATCAGAAAAACGTAGACTATGAAATATTGTGTAGTTTAGATGGAGAAGTACTCTCATTATCCCATTAGATTGCATCCATTCGGTTTATGTTTTGTATGATATGAGAATTTCATTGTACTTTATGACTTGCTTAAGTGAATATTTATGTATATAAAAGCTATTACTAAAGATGTCTGTGGTGTAATAAAACACTGAACACAAAGGAGTTTGGGCTATTACAACTTAATAAGTAAATAATTTAACTCTTATTTATATTTTAATTGGTCTGAACCATTACTTATAAAAATTAGATTAGAAATTTAAACTAAGTAGTAATACTGACAAATGTAAAGGTTTCATCAAGGATAATATATCCATGAATTTGCAAAATCTTTTTATACAAAGAACTGTGCAGATTATTACGGTAAGACCCTCACCATTGCTGGAAGTAGACCGAAATGTTATCGTAGTTGGACATTAATAGGGCTTATCTGGTAAAGCATTGCTTCCTCCCTTGCACTAAGTTCCTTCCCGAATATAGCAAAATCAGAGATGGAAACCGTATATATTATGTATCGATTTTAATCAGTTTGTTATTTCCAAAAAGTGGCAAAAAATTATACAACGTAATGACCTAATTGAAATTAAATTATGTAAATTGCAATAAATTAAAATATTTTAAACCATAGATTAAGGTTATATTATAACGCTCTAGAAATGCACTATTGTAGTATTAATGAAATATTTAATTCAATACCTGTAACTTTAAGTAGTATTGACTATTGTTTATATCAAATGAAGCAATATGTGCTAGTACAAAGAAACAATACTTTTCAAATTAATACAGCATGCTGTAGAGACTGTTCTACTGGAATACAATTTGCAAAACTTAGTATAATTTTGCTTCTAACACTTGTTTCCAAGAATTATACTCTATCTTCTTCATTATTTCGACAATTTAACGCATTTGTGTAGCTATAGATTACTATTTAGGCTAACTATAAAAGGAGAAATTCTATTTTTGTAAACCATTAAAAATAAATTTAAAAAATATATAAATTATCTTAATAATTCCATTTTCTTCCTTTTAAATGTGTAAGAAAACCAAATTAAAGTCCTGTGTAAACTTTTATCCTGGCTATAATATTGAAATATCTTTGTTTTATTAACACAAATAATATTGTGATTATAAAATTTTGTTATTATTTTATGTATAGTAAATGCAATATGTAACTTTTTGGATACTCATGAAATTATTATATTATTTATTTCCTATGAGTTTGTCCATTATATTAAAATATCATTGTAAATTTGTGGATATTTATGCTAATGTCATGTGGCATTTCTCAAATTTTATTTCAATTGGAAAATGCTAAAATTATAAGAGTCACAGTTGATTACGAAATACTCGTACAATAATATAAACATGGCGAGGCTTTGTTCACTGTGATGAGAGACAAGCGGAGACAGTGAGCCAACAAATGTCATGTTTTGTGTTCAAGAACAACTGCAATTTACACAAGCCGCTGTTGGAGAAACACATTACACCTCACATTACGGGTGTTCCTGTATGTGACAAGCCCTAACATGTACGACTGTGCTGATAGTAATATATAGTCTTAAATTTCTGGAATTCTACAAACAAAGAAAGGTTATCGGCCACGGGAGAAGCAATAATTATTTCATTTATTTTAGAGCCACTTCCAAAGATTGACCTTACACATTATTTTTTGCCATGGAGAATCAGATCTAAATAAGAAAATGTGGCCACATAAACTGGAAGGGATAATTCAAGGGAATCAGCGGAATCCTGGGTATAAACACTGTTTTGCTGCTCTAAACATTTGAAAGTTATCGCCACTATTGTGAAATACACGTGCTGGCCGTTCTCAAGATAAATATAAAGCCACACATAAGACCTTAATGTAGGTTTTAATACAAAATAATCCAGGGCTGAAGATATTTCTAGAATTAATAATGTTTAAATTGTAACAAGTCGTCCGATTATATTCCAAAAAACAAGCAAATTTTTACAGCATGTTATAACATACATATAAGTTTAGATAATCTATATATGGCAGTATTACTTAAATTAGTGTATGTTACTCAACATCTAAAAAGTCATAAAAGGCAACTATAGAGTACTTAACATTGATATTTTATGTTAATGTGATAGTATATTCTCTGTGTGTAAATAGTACAATACAGAGGCTAAAATAGCGAGCATTTTAAGTATCTTTGTTTACTACATAAGGTGTAGATATGTTCATGCATGTGACCTTCACAACATGATTTTTATACGCAAGGGTACGTAAGGTGCGCTCCACTTCTACCACTCCTCAGGGTACAAGCACATGAAATTTGCCTGTGGATACGTCATTTGCGATGTACTGTTGTTTAAGATTTAACAGAAAAATCTTTGCAGCACATACATTTTTTTAATTTTAACAAAATAAAATATAATATTCATGTAATGCTTGGGCAAATTACATCTATATTATGAAGACTGAGCTCTAGAACCCTAACAGGTCGTCTGTCAGACGATGGCAGCAATTGCACGTCAATCCCAGATAGAAATATTTTGTTAATGAGGTCTAGTGCGGCAAAATATAAAAAGTTCAATTTTAAGTTATTTACATTTTAATATTTTATGATATTTTCTAAGGAGTTTGTTGCAAAATTTATTAAAATCCGATGTAGGGAACTAATTTAATTTAATATTAGTTTAAATTAAAGTTATTAATATACTACACTCTGAAAATTTTAGGTAACCACGGAAACTTTTTATAATTAATTATTATAGTACTAGTGTTGTGGAAGGTAAGCTATGCAGCACAGTGTAGAACAGTGAAGAAATTAAAGTGCAGAAGCGCAAAGGATCCCGTCTAAATAATTTGAAGCTGAAAGAAGGAAAAGCAAAACAAACTGATAAAAAATATGGTAAATATCTCCATAGAAGATCGCAGAATCCAAATGAGTCTGCGAACCTAATAAATTGGTTGCTTTTCAAAAACCGTCTTCGTAGGCATACATAATCTACATCTAGGAGTGTTTGATGCCATAAATGTCTTCAAAAAAGGAAATATTAAAAAGGAAAGATACACGGTTTTAGAACACCCAGTAATGATAGGTGGCCATAACTTTAGTTACAGCGCATGGTTACCGATGTAGACTAGTCCAAAACGCTAGGCAAGTGCTAAAAAAACTGAAAGACCAGTGGGTAGAGTTAGAGGATCCTGATAACCCCAGTTATGGAGTTGGATGTCATCACAGTTATGTTGCAGGTTAGTGAACTCACGTATAAGCGTACGTTTTTATCTGAAATTTCCCGAAATTTAAATTTTTCCCCACATGTACGTTTTTCTCAGGAAATACTTATTAGACTTGACAAAAAATTAAAGTTGAAACTATAAACTATTACACACATTTTGAACCAAAGGCATCAAAAGAATTAACACTTTTTGTAAAAAAATATTGTTTTTTCAAAAAGTATATATTTAAGGTTTAATATTTTTATTATATGTATAATAATATTTTTAAACATTGTTTCCACTATTAACTGTTACGAAATCCCCAAATATTAATTTCCTAAGGATTTATTGTGATAGGCCAGGAGTTTCCTTAGAAAAAGTAACACAGTATTTCGTAATTAGCAGAAAAAGGATAGGCCGTACTGAACCCTTTTTATAACATATTAGCCTTTCAGTTATTTAACCTGAAAGTAGTCCTACAAATAAAGCAATATGATTAAAGTAAAGAAATTTCCTATATTATCAGGCAAAATTAGGACCAACGAGCCCTTTCTGACACAACCAACGAATTAAAGGTGACTTCCGATCAACTACGCACCAAAATAATGAAATTCAAAACAGCGCTGGAACTCTAGGGTTAAATATTAAGAAAAATTCATTTAGGCATATTGAATTTTCACATCACATCAAATCACTATTGTTGAAATCATAACAAGTCTCACCTGTGAAATAAAATAGGTCAGCGATATAAGTATTTCAGAAATGTACTCAGTGTTCCTGGGGTTACGCAAATCGTTCTAGATTGTGTCTATCAATGTATTGGAATCCATGTTAACTTTTAAAAACATTATAATAGAAAATAATTTAAAAGTCATTGGTACGCTACTATACAAATATTAAACAATATTTAATTTATTCTACTGTCATGGCCTATATGATAAGATTCCGCCACTCGCATACATGGTGCAAATAGAGCCTGTGACAGATCCGGTTTTTCAGTTCTTTACAATACGCTTCAAGAATTATAGCATACCAATATTTGATGCCGTGGAAAATTAAGATGCATTAATTAAAGGAATTTCGTAGCACGTGTGATTTTATTATATGCATCAATGCGTTATTGCGCCTGAGGGTAATGATGTCCCTTTCTGTAAAACCTCCCTTAGAACTACAAAGCCCACACCCTTTAGGTGGGCGTGCTTAAAGAACTCTAACGTTTGCGGCTCAAAGGGCGCAGAACATTTCCGCGTGGTTATCAATCTGCAGCTGCGGATTTTCTATCCTTGTGCAAAAGTGATTTGAGGTCTAAGCTACGTTTCTATAATAATTATAATTTTATTACTATGGTTTGATTTTCGTCTTAAAACAACTTCGAAACTTGGAAAACTGACTGATGTTTAGTGATGGTAAATACGCGTATACAATTGTTACTTCCTTTCATTCGTCACAAAAAATTAACATTTGAAAAATAAATCTTCTAATAAGCTGTCAATAATTTTTCCGTCCAGTCGTACGTTTTATTTTACATATTAAAAATTTGTATTAACTCACTTCAAGGCACTTCCTCTGTAACTCAAGCTGATGTCTTCTGAAAAGGCTCACTATGGATTTTATATTTTGTCAGTTGCCTGATAGCACAAAGGAATTTTTGAGATATTTGATTTGTTTTAGAGAATAAAAGAGGCTGAGAAATATGGCTTTATCTAAAGAACTACGAGACACATCCTCTAATTTTTACCCAGAGTTCAAACATTATAAAATGGGCTTCCAGAATACATGTATTTTACTTGCAAATATGGCCGTGTAATTATATTACTTAAATACATTTATTGTATTTTTAATAAAACCTTTTTAAAAACATGCTATATGTAATAAAAATATTAATATAAATTAACACATAATTCTATAGAGAATAATATCTGCTGTTTAACTACACAAATTTGGAGACGTGAACTTAATAATTTTGTGTTTTTTACCGTCGCTGAGTGGTTGACGTCCACTGCATGTATATTGCACAAAGACGCTCAGCGATAATTAAATATTTATGTATAAAACTTAAACTTCAAGTTGAATATTATTTAAAAAGTTCTATATTTCGTTCAGTTGGTTGTATAATTTTGTGTTTCATACATATATTGTGACAGAAACACGTTATAGTGATCTATAATTATCTGAAACATTATTTTGTACATTTGATATCTTTCAGACAGTAAAAGAGTCTGTGAGTACAATTTCAGAGCTAATGTCTGAACTAAGTGAAAATGATAATTCTAAGACATGAAAGACAAAATGATGTTTTTATTACGTAAAGTAGATCTAACAATGTGAACAATTAAAATGTGGTTTTTTAATAGCTTACATTTGACTTTTGATTTGTGAATATCTTGAGCCTTGGAAACATGACAGTAACATTTATAATATGTAAAAAGGTTTTATTATTAATCTATGCAATATTTTCTATCTTAAACTGTAAAACATTTACACTGGAAAGTTGCACAAATATATACAATACTATAAATTCGACTAAATCAGCGAGGTGCCTGAGAGTAACACATATCATATTATAACATGGGAATGGTTAACACTAATTGCCACTCACACGTATTCCATATTTCATGTTCTAAATATATATATACACACATACATATACATATATTTATATATATATATATATATATATATATATATAATATATATGACCTCATATATATATATATATATATATATATATATATATATATATATATATATATATATGAGGTCGATGTGTGCTTATAAAAACTTTCTGAGATATAGGGAAGTTGAAGAAAGTGATGAATGAGTGAGATAATGAATGCTTTTTATTTTATATATAGATATTTAGTAAACATATAGTGTATGTATATATATATATATATATATATATATATATATATATATATGTGTGTGTGTATGTGTGTGTGTGTGTGTGTGTGTGTGTGTGTGTGTGTGTGTGTTTGTTTGTTTGTGTATATATATGTGTATACATACATATATATATTATATATATGTATGTATACACATATATATATACACAAACAAACAAACACACACACACACACACACACACACATACACACACACATATATATATATATATATATATATATATATATATATACATACACTATATGTTTACTAAATATCTATATATAAAATAAAAAGCATTCATTATCTCACTCATTCATCACTTTCTTCAACTTCCCTATATCTCAGAAAGTTTTTATAAGCACACATCGACCTCATGACTGACACAGAAGAACTCATATAATCATAAACATTTAAATAATTCCTGGGGTTGAAATGGGGTTTAGCATATTTAAGAACTATGTTATCACTCACAGAAAACAAGGCACAGTCTTACAGTCTTGAGATTGGTCACTCAGCAGGGTAACTGATTAATCACCGGTATACTGACGTTAGAGTATTACTCGTTTTATTTACATTTTCAAAGCTACCACTATCACGTTTAGTTGTTTTGTATTATATAACAAAGATTGTGTGTCGGCGTTATTTATAGAGTCGTGGTAATTCTACCTAGCTTTCAAGAGAACATTTATAACTTGTTTTAGATCAACTTGCACAATATAGTTATTGCTTTTTGATTACAAATTGTTTCCAAATACAACTAATAAGAAATCAATCATTAACTTTTTAAGTTGTCTAACTTTAAACATGTCAATTTATCAAGGAGATATTATGCATATTTTAGTCACCAAGTTTTTATCTTAAATTATTTAAGTTTGATATTGGACGAATAATTATTTAAAGTTACCATACAAAATACATTATGATACCATATATTCCTGAAAGATTCACTCACTCGACAGTGGGGTTATTGTAATTCGCTTGACGAGGAAACAGGAACTGTTGCTCATTCTGAAATCACAGTAGAACTAACTATGTATAGCTAGCCTGTATTTTACAGATACCGCCCCACCACCCCCTCCAGCCATTCGAAACTATCACAGTCAAAAAGTTCTGTTGCGTGTGGTCGCGCTCCACACGTGGCATTGATATCATTGTTTAAGCAACGTTATCAGCCTGTCATACTTATTGCCTGCATTTTAAACTTTTTTTAATTTCTTTATTCATTTATTACACAAAACATGTGTGGGGCTTCATCGAGAATTACAATAATTTTTGTTCGCGCACGGTAATTATCTCCAGTTACACCATAACTTTCTGAAGACTATAACACTTATTTAGTTAATAATATAAGAGCCTTTAAAAATTCTAGAAAAAATAAAGAAAATAAAAATGTAATTTATAAGTTCATTACGTGAAACAGACTAGCTTTTCATAACCATACAATGATTTGTTTTGATTTTTTGTAACTGAAGAATAGGGAACTATAGATATCTACACATTACTATCAAAATCGGTGTTCATTTAACGAATTAATTGTTTCCCTAGCGTTTCCAGGAACATCAGTATGAAGCCAATTATTTTTTAATGATGCTCGTAATGTAGTCGAACTAATAACTTCTAGCAAGTCTCAAAACATTATTTTTTCAGTACACTCAGTAGTTAGGATATTCTGAGAGTTAGTTGTACAATAACTGTTTACATTAAAAATAATATAGGAAATGTAGGTGTCGGTTTTCTTATAACAATGCTATATAAGCATTAATTTTCATACCTTAAAGAATTGAAATAAGATACTGATTAAGATTTTTAATCGCTCCCCTTGATCTTATAATACTGAAAATCCCTAGAGCACCCATAAAATTATGGATTCTATAAACCATATTTATATAAATAATTTTATTACAATTTTAAAATTAAAAAGCTGATAACATTGTGTACAGTATCTTAGTTGTTTTGCTTTTATTACTGAACTTCTAAAAATCAAATTAAAATAATAATTAAAAAGCTACATATGAGAGGCTATCAATGCTATTAGTATTTCTAATAAAGTATCGTTGTTGATACGCATATAACAAGGAGTAATTTTGTTCATAGTTCAACATGCTATTCAATAATGTAGAAGTGCCCCTCAATAAATACTCAACATTCATACTCTACTACCATGTAGTGTTTTATTGAAACAATCATGTTCTTCGATTGGTTATAACAGTTTATACGTGATATGACACAACTGCACCTTCTAGTGAAATTGTTTCACTATTCAAATTGTAATTGTTAACTCGCCAATAATGTTATTGGTGAACGTGTTATAGTACTTCGGTGCAGTTTTCGTGTACTAATATGGGTTAGTAGATCTTTCTGTAGATTGAATTATACGTTACAATATGTATACCCATCCAAAGTACAACCAACATACACTGTTACACCGCAACGAGTTTGTGGCTTCAACATAAGGAAAGGCAGTTGAGAAAGACTCGAGGTCTGTGTCAACGATTACCGTAAAAGAGAACGTACTTTAAAATAATCCTATACATTCCTGTCTTCAATATTTAATAATATGTTACAAACTTAAGAAACTGCAAGAGTACACATTAATTTACTTGATTAGTAAACAATATATACCGACACATATGTATACTTTTCAGAATTAACTAAGTTATATCTGTAAACTAAAACATTGTTCCCTAAGTGACAGTAAATACTGGCTTGAAATTTAGACATTCCTACCAGCGTGACATCAATTGCGCAAAGTTTACACAAGATATCTTTGTTATCAGCACATCTGGTGACATCCTTATTATACTCGTACATTTTTATATAATTTAGCCACTCCCTACTCTAGTCAACCATATAAATAATATTTGCAGAATTCGCCACCAGCGTTTTTTAAGTAAGTTATATAAGGACAGTGCAATCTCTATAAAAACATTTAATAAACGCTTTATAAAATAAAAATAACCGTTATAATGATTACTTGTATTCGGGATTAGTTCTGAATCAATACATTACCATGCATAGGAATTTGAGAACTTATACAATTAAGTTGAATCCCTACAATGATAAAATTTATTACTGGATGCCAAGATACTATATGGATATTAAATTACACCTTGCGTTATGTTTATGTTTTTAGAATATGTTTATAATTGTTGTAGAGATTACTTTACAGTACAATTAAAAACACGTGATTCCCAATATAAAACCGATCTGACTAATAGGGTTTGTTGAATATGATAGCGTTGATAATTCATTAAACCCAGAGTTACTAATATAAATATAACTTTGCAGAGTCAAGTATATAAGGTCCGTTCGTTAGTTTGATATTGAGTTATCTCAGAGATAGACAGGGAGAATTTTTTTTATTGACCAACACAAGACTTAAACCCTGTACCAGCCTTGCGGCATACCAGAGTGGCAAATTCAATATTTAAATATATGGTCCTTTACAATTATCTTTGTCAATCTTCTTTCTTCTTGTTACAATTTAGTTTTCTTCTTAATCTTCTCTCTTCCTCTTCTTGATATTCTCGTCTTTTCTTCTTTCTTCTCCGTCTTCGTTCGTAGATTTATTTTTCTTGTTATCTCAGTCTCTTTCATTTGCTTTTCTCGATCAATTATACAGTCTCTCTCAAACTTTGTTCTGCTCAGTATTATGTCATTATCGGGTTTTTTCTTTTGGTCAAGTGTTGAGTGCTTGGTCAAGTCTATATATAAAATTTCTTGCAGCTTTATTCATACTATCTTGTTCTTTTCTTGTTATTTTGTACCCTCTTGGCCGTTCTCTGGATTCTCTTTGCCCTCTGACAGTGGGTAGCCAGGTATTCGTTGCCCGTCCTTAACCTTCGGAGAGGTGGGGCTTTTCTTGTTCTTGTTGATAATTTCTTGTTATTGTCCTTGTTCCTGTTCTTGATCAGGTTTCTTGTTCGTAATAGATAGCATGTCATTTTAATAAAACTCTTCCGTTATTGTAGGCTTACCAGTATAACCTTAATTATTGTTCTTGTTTCTTGTTCTTTTCTTGTCATTGATTTTTGTTCTTGTTCTGCGGTTTCTTATGCTTGGAGTGTCTCTATAATAAAATGGTTCCTGTGTTGTGGTCTTATCAGCAGGACAGGGAGCACGAAGAAATGAAATCTTTCCAGCCCCACACGTTACAGGCTTCGCTAACGTTCAAATAGAATTGTGGCCGAAAATAGTATCGCCATAAAATAGTTTCTTCAATAAAGCTTTTGTACATACAAAATAAAACAATCACATTGTACTATTTAGCTACGATCCGCCATATTATTAATAATTAATACTCATATATTACAAAAGCTTTCACCATTAATCATAGTAGTTTAATCAATATTATATACATATTTAAATATCTCCCACGACAACAAGTTTACGGTTCCACTGAACCATTAACTAGCTATGGTTATAAGTCAGCGAGGGTAGATGGTATCTAGATTTGTGATGTGATAAGTTACCCTCGTTGTACTACACGCAACCAAACAGTGGGTCAACCCCTAACACGCTGGACTCTTATTTTCACACCTACTGAGAAATAACTTCCTCTAAAAATACATTTATTTGTTTCAGTTAGACGTTTAAATAAATTGCCTTTTACGATTGGAACTATTAAATATTTCCAACCACTCCTTTTAATATATACTCGTAACCACTTCCCGAACATAGAAACACTACTCATTGTTTCGCTGCAAAATATCCAATATATAATTGATAAAAATAATGAAAAATATAATTCCTAGGGTATGGAATTCGTAAATAAACGTTTATGTATACAACAAGAATATGTTATAAGAATAGTTTTAAATATTTTTGGTTTGATTTCCTTCTGAATAATTGTGCATAAGGTTTAAATACAAAACAACCATGGCACATGGAGTCTTGAATAAACTTTTCTTTCTATAACAAGATTATGTAGTAAATATAATATGTGATATCTTTATTTCATATCCTTAGAATAACTGTTTGTTAAAGTTTAAATATACGTTCTTATATTTACAGCATTCAATATCACCAGGATTAATCGTTCTATGCATAAATGACTTCTCACATTGCATCATACTTTGTTGTAACAGTTTAGGGAATACTGGGAAGTTTGTTTGTATTCTATTTGTATTATATTATATTTTTAAACAAGGTGAGTAGACCTTCTGAATTATAGTCATCGATGCAATTTACAAAATAATAACGATTATAAAAATAAACCTATACATGAACTGCCTTTTAAACCAGCTAAATAATTATGCTGATTATAATATTATAACTCACATAATATTCAAACTAAAATTTTGTGTGTAATATTTTAGTACGATTTTAATTTAAAAGCAGTATGTAACATAATTATTGTTCTATCCGTGTGTCAATAGTTAATGCGTTTTTATATTAAATAATATGGCTGTGTATGTTACAAAAATTACTTACAGTCATTGATAATTATATAATATAATTCATTCCAATCTAGTCATTTCAACATAACGTTTTATGACCATCTAAATGGTATAAGCTGGTAGTCACAATCGCAAGGACACAAGGAATTGCTTGACACATTCAGGAACACACGTAATGTGAGGTGTAATGTGTTCCTCCAACTGCGGCTTGTGGATATTGCAGTTGTTCTTCCACAGAAACACGACATTTGTTGCCCTAAAGTTTCCGCTCGCATACCGCAAGTGTGCAGGCAGACCATAGAAAGCTTTATGGAAATTATTTCCTTATTATAACAGATCTGTGTCATTTCTGAAATAGGATACATGTAACTTTTATAATAATAAGTTGTGGAACTGTTTGTACAATTTCCTAATTCAACAAATGTAAACAGACAGTAACTCTATAAACGTGTATGATCACAGATTATTAGAATCATTGCCTCCATCTAATTGCTATATCAGGATAACTGTAAAGAAAAATTGGATACTATTTTAACAGTTTACCGTTAGGCATTCCTAAGTTTTATAAGAAATTTTCTAATTAATTCAGCATAAATTCAAGTGAATTAATGAAATAGAAAAATTATAGCGATTCACGCTTACTTACTAGTATGGGGACCTGCACAGGTTTCAAAATTAAAAAATTCAATTATGCAATAATAATCAAAGTAAGAAGACATATAAAATTATAGTTACCACATACTAATTATTAAATGAAATTTATGTTATAGTTAAATGATCGTTTACACGACTATAAATTGATTTTCCTAAATGAATCAAGGTGCATTATTAAAATAATAAATCAAAAGCAGTAATTATTACTTACTTCGATTAATTTTCGTTGTTTCGCATGCTAAATCAAACATTTGGTATTAATTCGGATCAACGAAACATGAAACACAGAGAAAACCTGTATAAAGGAATATTCTCTTCGAACACTTAAGTTTTAAGAGATGATATGAAACTTTATTATATATTATACATTTGGTTAAGTGACATACAGCATTAAACTGAGCCACAGATTTAGCCCACAAGGCCACATGCTGTGCTGCAGTAATGTACTCTTCACGACCAAATGTAACATCATGGTAAAAGCTGTTTCCTGTTTTACGACGCGTCTACTAATATAACGTAACACATCAAGGGAGACGTAATGTCCAATAAAACAAGTATTCTGCGCTGAGTAGAATCTAAAAGTGTTTGGTGGAAAATACAACACAGAGCTATTTCCACATTTACTCTTAAGCTACGATTATGTTTGATATACAAGACAATTGACTTTAGTGTGAAAAGTAATGAACACACTGTAATTACTATAGCAAATTTCAAAAGTTATTTAGTAACATACGCCATATTCGTGATTTTTTTAAATAGTTTGCTTCATTTTATGGTAAACAGAGTTTCTTGTAGTTCTGACATTAAAGATGCCAATCCTAACTAATCAAGGTACTCTGTGACTCTAAAGCCAATTTATATATAAAACAACCGTTCCTATGGACTTGAATCAATCTAGAGAAGGATTTTTAATCCTTTAGACATGAAGTTTGATCTACATTACTTACATTGAGAATCAAGTAACAGATGTTTTAAAAAATATATTATACATTTTTGACGTAACAAATATTTTATCATGATCCTAAAAGGCAGTTTGGCCATAATCGAAATCCGATTTTTCTATGAAATGGTGTTGTTAGCTCACTTTTACAGAGAATATTTTATTATCTTTATATAACTATATTAAGAAAGAAATTGTAGGAATATTTAATTGATTACGCAAGATTGTATGTTCATAAAGCAAGATGTTTTTAAGTGAACGCTTCAACTTTCATATTAGTTAAGGATTGATTGCAATTTAAATTTATTATTCAACAGTGAAAATAATGGTGATACATCAAAATTTCATCAAGTTTTTAGTAAATAATATGTGGAAAATATAATTTAACAATAATTTTCACTTCAGATTTGTGCCAACTGTAACAGGAAGTGATTACGTTTACGAATTGAATACATTTACGTTTTCTGAAAAGTATTCAATCTGTTTTATTCAAATCCGCTTGCAAAAGGGAGTAATTGAATTTAATTCTGAACTAAACTTGAAAATTTTATTTTATTTAAATAAAAAAAATGCTTAATCTTCATTTTTCCCAATAAGTTAGCTCTGATTTAAATTATTTTGTAAGAAAATCTGAACTGAGAAAACGTTATTAGACATTTTTGTAATACATATTTTATTTTAGAAGTTTCAATGAACTGTTGTATTATATAAAACGTTCAGTACCTCAGTAATTCGACAAAGTAGTCTCCTGCCTAATATTCTCCAATAAGTATCATTAAATAATTTTAAAACTGGAAACACAATTTTAAATAATCTAATCAAAATATTATATAAAGAGATTTTTTAGGTTTAACGGATTTTTCTACAAGTCCGGAGTAGATTTAGTTTGCAACACAGCGTGTGAGTGGAATGATGTCAAACGAGTTATTGTTCAAAAGGAACAGGAGTTATATTCTTTACTAAGATTGCTCGGGCAGAAAATGAGATCTTTTCTGATGTTGAACATTTTTTTTAAAGTACGTTCTCAAATTTTAGTCCGTGGCGACCGTGAATCCTAGTGCTGCTGTGCCGTGGGTAACACGACATGAGTACTTGAGTTTGTTTGCGTAACGGAACTAAGTGGCAGTTAAAATCAATTCCAATTAACTGTTTAGTGGCTTTAAATTAACTCGCCAATCGATTCGGAAGAATTAGCCATCTGAGAGCACTTTATCAAAGGTTGCCTCATACTTAAATTTATTTTTGATTAATATATCAAGAAAGGCCACAATTTAAGATCAAATAAATTTAGATGCTACTAAGCTGCTGTGTATTATATACGATGTTATCTTGAGTCTTGTTCTGTACTAGTGGACTTCAATTAAATCTCACTGTGACCTTCAAAGCACTATTATGTTATAATTTTCCTGAATAGGTCTTTGAGATTTGACGATTGAAGAAATAACTATTTAAAAAGTACTCTTTCCAACATGACCATTATTATCTTATCCATTCAAGTGTTCCTTGCTACAACATTATTCAGGGTACGAGGACGCATTTGGACACATAAGCCCAGCAGCCGGCTATACTCGCCTCTAGCTCATTTCTTTCACGATTTCCTCTGCAGACAGACAGACAAACGGGGCTACAAAACTTAACTCCCGTCAAATGCACCATAATTGAACTTAATATCGCTTATATAAAAATAAAGCGCGATTGCATTGATAGGCTGAGCGTTAGTGAGGAATAAATGTACATTTATAGTTGAGGAATTTTAAATTTTGTACACTTAATTACTACTTAGACATTGATCATTAATCTAGATTCTTGATGTAAAGAGGAAACTCAAAGTACAAGATTTACTTTCTAGTATTTAAATAAGTCCTTTAAGTCACGTAGATAAAAGGTAAAACACTTATGAGACAGAAAAGAAAATCTCAGTTTGTATCCTAACCAAAGTCTGACGATGAATCAGTTAAAAACATTATACGGGGTGACCATTAAGTCTTAGGACGACTTTATAACTTTTAAACTACAAGAGATATCATAACCAAATTTGGTATACCGTTACTGTAAATTTTAAGCTACTTTTCTGTGTACATGGTGGTCGGATTTCACCTTTGGGGGACGGCCCGTCGGGGGTTATAACAAAATCTTTAATGACAGCCTATGTTGAGTTGTAAATTATAATGTTAAATGTCTACTTGAACTGAAAACAATGCCGCAAACCGTACTTCAAAAGGTTGATCCAGTCGGAAGAAATCGCAGTTCAAATGTAAAAAAATGTTTAATACCATTATTACATAAGAAATAACTAATACTGTAGATGTTACAAGTTAAGGGGAATTCTTAGTGAACGCATTTAAAAGTAGATGTTCAAAATGTTTCCTTTCTGCCATCTGACAATGTGCTACGTGTAATCAGAAAAACCTGCTGCATTAAAAAGTACAATGAAAAGTGAAAGCAGTGCCTCTAGGTCAGGGTTTCCTATCCACTGGACTTCCCCATAATGGCTGTTATCTGTCTATCAGTTCACTTATCAGTTCCACTTAAGCTACAGTACTTTTTGCAGCCATATCCTGTTACTGTAAGTTATAAGTTTTAAGATATGTCGCTTAGTGAGCTTGAAACAATTACACTCTTAATGGTGCGCGGTTGGGGTGATAATCAAAGACCGTTTGCAGAAGTAACAAATTTATTCAATGCTACTTTTCCTGATAGAGCTCTTATTTCTAAATCCACAGCACAGTACACAGTTGCTCGCTTTGTAGACACTGGTAGTATTAAGGATCGGGCCAGATCTGGACGACCAAGTACTGTGACAGACGAAGACGGCTCATTAGACATTCTTCAGTCTTTCATTGAAAATCCAAACGAATCAGTTAGATCAGCAGCACAATCTCATGGAATAGGTCGTGAATCAGCTAGAAAATTATTAAAGAAGTCTGGTTTCAAAGCATACCGTGTTACCCTGTTGCAGGAACTAAGCGAAGATGATTTTGATCGCCGGATGGAATTCAGTGAAATTATGATGAATAAAATTGACCAAAACCAAATACTTTTAGACGGTATTGTATTCTCAAATGAGTGGACTTTTATTTTGAATGGCCATGTTAACAGGCATAACTGCCGGTATTGGGATAATGTTAACCCACACTGGATGAGTGAGTGTCACACACAACATCCCCAAAAATTAAACGTATGGGCAGTTATCGTACATAATTCAATTATAGGACCATTTTTCATAGATGGAAATTTAAATGCCAACAAGTATCATGATACGCTCCAAAATGAGATTGTTCCTGCTTTACAAGCTACTCTGGGCGCTGACTTCCAAACATGTGTTTTCCAACAAGACGGAGACCGCCACACTATGGTGTTCAGGTAAGGAAATACTTAGATGCAGTATTCCCACACCGGTGGATTGGAAGACGTGGTGCGATTGAGTGGCCGGCTCGTTCCCCTGACCTAACTCCGCTTGACTACTTCCTATGGGGCTACATCAAGGACAAAGTGTATCGAACTCAGCCTACAGATCTGAACGAACTCAGACATAGGATATCACATGAAGCTCAAGCTATTCCACGAGAATACATACAAAATGCAGTAGCCGGCTTTTATAACCGGTTAACACATTGCCAGACGACCGATGGTGAACATTTTGAACACCTGTACCGAATGACGATAACACATGGGGGTGGTGACTTCTGAGGTCGTAGTAATAAATACTCGAATCGCAAAGTTTACTTATAAGTTCAATTTAATCAGTGAAACTTACAAGCACCACTTTTAGTTGGTAAATTAAATGTATGACTTGCCACGTTGCTGCCAATTAGAGTACAAGAACTAAAAAGGTATATCTGATAGGTGGGCCTAAAATATCCCGTTCTATGGAATTATGCCTACGATGTTTTACTTTATAAAACATTAAGATTTCACTTCCCTTCGCAATATGTAGACTCACAACCCGGGCGTCGGCGTCTTGGCACGAGACGTTGAAGCTGTAGTCTAAGAAGGGTTATTTCTAGTCGGTAATTACTAGAAGAGGAGTAGAAGTTATGAAACTGGTAGCCATCTACTCAAATAATACGTGAGATACGTGAGCTCTCCTAAAACAGATTCGCGACGGTATTAGACAAAAAATTAATGAGAAAAAACTTATTACAACAACGTGGTCGTCAGAAGGACGACGTCACAACTTGTATCTATTTCAATCAAGCAAATAAAAGATCTTTAATGGTAAGTTACTTTACTATTTACAACTTTACTTTACGTTACATACATTCTTATATGTTTGGCATCAAAGGGCTAATTTAATAATACGAAAATATAAATTTTACTTACGGACATACGCGTGCCAATTAGGTAGTTACTCCACCGATAATTTAGTCCCGGAACATTGGATAAAAAAATAATATTAAATTATACTGGCTGACTAGGTTGTGAAATGTAAATTATATAAAATTTAACTAACTAACGGTACACACCTACTTTGAAAGACTTTCAGTAAGTAGTTATTTCTTATGTAATAATGGTATTAAACATTTTTTAAACTTTGAACAGCGATTTCTTTCGACTGGATCAACCTTTTGAAGTCCAGTTTGCGGCATTGTTTTTAAGTCAAGTAGACATTAAAAATGATGTACAAATCAACATAGGCTGTCATTAAAGATTTTGTTGTAACCCCCGACGGTCCATCCCCCAAAGGTGAAATCTGACCACCATGTACACACAAAAGTAGCTTAAAATTTCTAGTAACGGTATACCAAATTTAGTTGCGATATCTCCTGTCGTTTAAAAGTTATAAAGTCGTCCTAAGACTGAATGGTCACCCTGTATAAGTCGAAACATATATATAACTAAGAAATCATAAGGAGTGTTGCAGATTTTTAAATTCTATGAATTAAATATGTTAAATCACATGAAAATCAATGAAATTCAAAATATATGTTTATACAATTGAGAAATGTTTATACAATTTTCATTGGAGACTAATTATTTAGTGCAAATATAATTGCTAGATTGACAAGGATTCTAATTATTGACATTGGTGTAAGGGTTTTTTAAGAGTTTTGGTTTAAAAAGTGTTTTTTTAATTCTTACTTTAATTATCCAGTAATTTAAATAACATTTTAATAAAAAGGCTAAAAAGTTACCGATATTTAGTAAAAGAAAACTAAGGTAATAATAAAAACCTGATATTTACAATACATAATCACTCAGCATTATTAAATTACTTTACCAATCTATATGGATCATTTTATAATAAAAAATTTAAAGTGAATTTGTTCTTGGTACACTTTCACACATGAACTATTCAACCGATTGTACTGAAATTGTTAATTGATATTCTTAGTGTATCTGTTTAGGATAAAGGTCTAATCCTACTTCGAAAACCTCTCCGGACTATGCTCCACTGGTCTCTAAAACAGCAAATAAATTCCATCTTAGTCTCTGCTGTTGCATTACAGCTGGCAAATATTAGTAATTGAAATAGCCTGTTAAATGTAATGAACTGTTCTGCGTAAACAATGTTTATGACACCACAACCACGTGTTTAATTAATTTAACCACTATATCCTATTTGTTTCAACATATAGTGAGAAAGCAATAGAGTAAGCTTGACAGTAACGACAATTCTTATTTTAACCTTTTCTACAAAAGCTGTTGAGCACAGAGTAACAAAACATTGTAGATAATAAAATTAGTATTAGTAAAACATATACTTTTAACCGTATAGTTGAGCAAATAGTATGAGAAGCTTGATCTATAATAAAATACATATTTAAAAGCTATTTTACTTTTAATACAGATTTAAAGAATGTTATAAACCCCATCTTGGGTGCCTTTTGACAGAATTAGGCTTTTTAGACCTGAGAATACGAGACCTGAGTAAATTACAATGGGCTTAAATATAAACTTTTGACAGATTCCCTTAATATTTGTAACATGGCAAACTAAAAATTGGCGTCGGAAATAAAAAATCAGTCAACCCCGGAGTGCTGATACACGTGAAAAGCCTAGGAAATTATGTGTTAAGCCGCTGATAGCTGCAATTTGAATCAAAAGACTAACACTAAACGCAATTTCTGAGTGATATAAAATCGACGAAAGACACTGCGGCCATTTTCACTCTATCATATTATGACATAAATGCGTTCACTAAGAATTAAGAAAATCGACATAAATGTTTCTTGACATTGGTGTAAAATAGTTCCAGACCTATTAAAATCGTTGGAACTTTTTTTTTAAATAAACGAAATTTTAAATGCAATGTATTGCAGAGTAATTTTGGGAAACGCTATTTAGATAAAGCTATATTGGCATAACTTTTATTAACTTTATATACAACAATTAGTAAAATTTACATAAATAAAAAATGTCCATTTATGTAATATATAATGTACATGTACGAATTTGTATATATTTTAAATTTTGTAACATTTTAACTCAATTTCTTACGTCAATAACTCGCAGGTGGTCTGAATTCTTTTGGGGGAAAGCATTTTCATTAAACGTATACCCCTGCGTGTACGAACCTTTTGGATTTCAGACCAAGACTTTGGTTCATATGCCACCTAATGTACGTAGATTATGTATGTAGAATCTTGGAGCATTGGAAAAACGGTTTATTGTAGTATCACTATTATACAGGAGTACAACATTTCCCAATATAATATTTTATTTTAGATTTTAGTAATTTGTGAAGTGCCTGATGATGGAATCTTTGATTCAGAAAGGCCTTGCACAAAAGAAAATATCATATTGGAAAATGTTGTATTCCTTTATATTAGTGATACTACAATAAATACGTAGATTATATTGCCTCACATAACGAAAATACTTTTCTAAATGAGTGTTTATCGTCAGACGAGTAAATTTTGTAGTTGTAAACGTTCTACGTATTTACAGCAACAGTATTTATACTTTATTTTATGAATAACGTTTAATTTTTATCAGTAATTAGATTCCCATACCATTTGAGTGTTCATAAGAAATAGTTGATTTAAAAAGCTATGTGTGTTTTTCTAACCTTGTCAACGATTCTGAAATAATTTTACTAAAAATAACATAAACCTCTCTTTGAACCAAATTTTTGCTATTATAAATTGCTCAATTAAGGAATATAACTTTGTAACTGCTTTAATTATTATTTTAATATCTATTTTGAGTTTACCTGAATTTGACTTAGGAATAATAAATACATGTGTATTTTGCTTAATACTCTAATGAAATATAGTTTATTAAAATTCTTACCCAATAAGATTACAACAATCGGTAATGCAGTAAACAACCATACCCAAATACAGATTATTAGATTAAATGCCAATTTCTTTAATTGTATTTATAAACGTTTAGGAAACTTTTGTCATCCAGAAGTTATTTGCTTTACTTTAGGATATCGACAAAACAAGAGCACCCTCTGCCAACGCACAATGGAAAGGGTGGTTGGGAGGGTGGGCGACTCGGAGTCACCCTAGATTAGCCCAATTTATTCAGACAACAGCCTTAGCTTGTTTTTCAGACCTTTTTGTCTTTCTCTTCTTATTTCTAGAAAAGCCACCGTCAATTTCAGATCCAAAACCCCAGTACAATTACACCTCCTACATTACACTTTACTTATTAGAAGTTTACTATACTATAAGTATGTTACGGTTTTTTGTACAGTTAGTAGACAAGGATTTAATTGATGCGTTTTGTAGAAAATGAGGATTCACGCTAGTAATTAATACATTTTATAACTAAAAATGAATCACTAAACATGTTTAAAAGCGCTAATTTTGAGAACGATTCGACCTAGTCGGCTAATTCTATGAGTATTCATTGTATATGAAGTAGGTTTTGATGAGGAGAAAAACCGTAAAATTTTTCCGAAATATTTTATAAATTGGTTAAATAATTATAATATTTATGGAATTTTTTCTGAAATTGAGAGACCTTAACTGCTGTTGATACATTCAGCTGAAGTCCATTCAAGTGGCAGAAACCTATGCTTACATTTAAATTTTAGGAAATATTAAATGTACAATCTTGATCAGTTGTATTAACACACAGACGACGTTACTATCTAAGACTTTATTGAATACTGCACCACTCACAAATTTTAAAATATAATTAAACGCTGTTACAAAACTCACGTAAGGGACAAAGCTGTGAATTTTTGGATGAAGGTTACTCGAAACTGGCTCCCTTGACATTGCGTATGACATTTTTACTGCAGCTTAAGGTAAAACAAGGGACGGCATACTCTTTCACTTATACTAGGAGTGGAACACAAGCAACGTAAGTAGATATTTCGGACCTAAGTACTTGATTCAAGTTTACATAATGCACCGGATTAAAAAAGAAAACCAATTATAGCGCTAGAAGCTGGCTGACATTTTTGACACCGTGATAAAGCTCTTTTATAATGAACACTAACCTGAAGAAAACATGATTTTTCCGGACATTTGCCATCGTTCAGTGAAACAAAAAATCAGTAACACTACGTTTCGAGATCTTCAATCTGATCTCTTCTTCAGGTAAAGAACTAACCTAATACATAATTACAAACTAGGTTAAAATAAACAAATCTTACCAAAGCGTTGTGGCACGTCCAAGTCAGGAATCACAACCTACATGCTGTTTGTCAACTTCACTAACTCTATAAACATGCACTTATTAAAAAATTATACCAAACACTAATCATTAAAACTTAACTACGGAACACAGGTCACAATACGTCTTCATTCGTCTACTAACCACCTACGGCAGATTTCGAAACGTAGTGTTACTTATTTTTTGTTTCACTGAACGATAGCAAATGTCCGGAAAAATCCTGTTTCCTTCACAATCCTTCCATCGTAAAAAATAACCTTCAAACAAAGAACACTAACCTGTCTTACCGAACTATTCATTACCAGACTACCGTCCGAAAAAATACTTTCATCATCCAAACCCTACATATGATTATTTTGAAATTTTGCATAAAGATGGTCCGGATTTCCCCATATAAAGAAAGCAGGTTCTTCATAAACGAAGTAGGCGTTTTAGTTCCAAGTATGTATTATATTTTCCTCATAATGGCAAATGTAACTGAACCAATGCACTAGAAATATTTTAGACAGAAAATAAACGCTTTTTGGGCAAAGGAGGTTATTGAAACATGCATATGTATATATTGTCTTAATTGGGACATTAAGTCAAATTCAAGTACAATACAGTTAATAAATCTAAAGAGTTTGAAGCAGACCATTTTTTAAAATAAGTACTTTTCCTTCAGGTAAGTTACGTATTTTTTTATCGCGACGTTAAGGCAAATAAATTATGGCAGTGGAAATACCTCATACTGGGAGTAGATTAAGAGGAAATGATTTCCGTTTGACCTAAGTGGGTTTCAGAGAACTAAGTATTTATATTCCTGTTTGGGATAAAAAGAAATTTCCGCTGTGGTGTCGCATACAGTTCATTCCAAGCCAATATGCTCTTAAAAGGGCCAAATTTGATATAAGAGTCGATCATAATGTCGCGTAATCTCTCATCCTCCTATCCATGCACCATGTATTTCACCTTATAATACATGTCTAATATTGCCGATTTACATTTTAAAATATAATAAGGCTCCACCATAATACATCATAAATACTTTAGACTGGGAAACTAAGCCCATCGACCTTGGATATTAGGTGTAAAACCGTGGGTTACCGCTAGTTTTGTGATAAAACTATCCAGTTTCCGGTGGCATTGAAAAACGTTTTATGTGTCCAGACTTAGCCCTAAAACTAATGCAATGTGCCCTGCGTAGCGCTCTGGACAAAGGTATACCTCTTTAGATCTATTCAGTTTTTGTTTTGTTGGTTATTCGCTGAGAACCTCAATGTAGGTCATGTCTTGTCACAGTAAATTTTTTATAAATCAGTTATTTATTATTAGGTTTAAATAAAGTTGGTGTCATTAGACTTGTACTAATAGTCCATAAAATCTGCTATTCATATAATTTTAAAGAAGAACTGCTTCAAAAGAATCAAAAGATATTCAAAGTTTAAAAGTTTTAAAGGCCGCTAATTTTGAAATACTAAAGATAATATCATAATAATGTTTTTTGTAATTGGCCTTGTATTTTAAATATTTAAAATAATTCAGTTATGTGGGTCTGAAGATGTTCTCATTGAGTAGGAAACATCTCACAAAAATAAAAACCTATATTTTTGGAGTGTTTGTTTTAAATTAATATCTAATTTCCAAGAAGAAAAGAGCTTCAAGAATATATTTAAACTGAATTTGGCATATGTAAACTTCTTTTGTAATAAACACATACAGGCAGACAGATGAGAAACTAAGTATCAGAGTGTTTCATATGGTGAAATATGTTTACCTTGAACTGAGCAATAGCATGGTATACCTGTCCATAGCGTTACGGTACACTCTATATAATATTTACATATTCCTTTTAAATGTAGGCTTACAAATATAAGACAACCCAGTATAACATAGAATCCGGTATTTATACTGACATTGCATTGATACAGGACAAAAATGATTTTGGCGTATTCATTTTAAAATTATCATCAGATGTCAAAAGAAGTTTAAAATTATACAAAACGTACACTTTATAAAGCTACATTTCTTTTAAAAAATTTCGAAATCCATTGAATTTTCCTAAAACTCTCAAATTAAATATAAATATTAAATTTATTTTGCATGGAAATATACTAAAATATTTTTAATACCATCTTCAAAAGAGTGTGTACATTCTTATAATAAATTTCAGTTATTAGTGGGTAAATTTTTTACCGGATAATTGGAATTAACCTACAAGATTACAAGGTATGCATAAAATTACTTTGTATACGGATACGTGGTAAATGGTTAGCAGTGACGAGGGCCATTGTTGGGTCAAAGGGAGGGGAGTGGAGCTTAAGAGAGCTTACCTCTACTTCCATCATGACCCTTTATCTCCATAATGAAAACATACGAGATATTACAGTGGAGTGTGGCTAAGAGAGGTGAGGGGTCTCTTCTCTTGTTCAGACTTCTGTCGGTTTTCCACGTTATTACACCAGTTATTTTAATAATTTTCTTTAAATATTATAATACCACTTATATTTCATTACTATTATATGTTTACTACTCTTTGTTGTATTTTGCTTTTACTTTTAAAATACCACGTATGTAGGATAAAAAACTATGCATATTAGAGTTATTTACTGGCAGCTATGTATTCAGTTATGCAATGCTTTCAATAATAAATTATTAGCAGCTATATAATAAATAACATGTATAAAACAAATCGTAAGAGAGTTACTTACTCAGATATAATTCATTTTGTCTATGGAATATTAAACATACAGCAAAATACTTTGTCCCACATTTTCTACAATAGTTTATAAAAATATATTTATCCAAGTAATAAGTATTTTTTATTCAGATGAACAATCCCTGGTTATTTTCTCTGAACGGAAACCTCCGCTTTATTTCACATTCATACTCAGCTCTTGAAACGCTTTGAGAATCCCAGGAATTCGCTTTCTATAATGATATATCTCATATGCATATCCTTTACTACTCGTATAAATGGATTTTTGCAATAGTTGAATTGACTAATTATTGTTCTATATAGTAATATATTTTTCAAACTCACTGTTTACTTTTAATGTAATTACTAAATTGAAAACACACCTATCAATACTAATAACTTTTTATTTTGTGAGGTCTTTCGATAGTATACCAATTACATGGTATACTTTAAATAAAAATAAAAAATTAATAAATAAAATTTTATTTTGGAATTGTAAATGGATAGGGAATAAAAAAGTAAATTTATATTGTAATCCAGCGGCAGGCACAACGCGCTTGGAATCTGGTCTAGACCTGACTTGATGGCAGTGAATGCTAAACAATAGTCTACAGTGGACTCAATCTTTTGTTAGGCGGCGAACCTGCGTTGAGAGTGATTCAAACAGGCCTGCAGGAACAGGAGCGTAGTCGGTGCAGGCCAAGAAAACACGCTCTGCTTCCATTCCGAGTTGAGAAGCGATAGAGTAAAGTCTTTAGTGCGAGTTTAAAAGTAGTGTCGGGCGTAGGATCCGTTGGTATAGATTATTTTAATACCAAACTCCAAGACCTTCACGACCAAAGAGCTAAGTACTTTTGACTGAATTATTAAATTTTTCTAAATTTGAAATTTGAAAATTTAAGAAGTGAATTAATTGGAAATTGGAATTGAAATTTGAAATTAACGATCACATTCTGTTGAGTGTGGACTAATATATATCTAAATTGTAAAGGAGTTATTTATTTAAAGTCAAACGTAAAAATTTAATTGAAATTATAGGGATTCTAGTTAAAATTAAGAGCTGCAGGTGCTGCACCATATCCTGTAGGAACTTGTGAAAAATTCCTGTTGAGAACTGTTTAGATTTGTTTGAGAATTTTATTTTAAAGAAGTTTATAATTTTATTTTATTAGTTTTGAGAAGAAGCCTATTTATTTTATTTCATACAAACTTATTCAAGATTATTATTTTATTTTATATTTTATACACACGTATTTGGAGGACAGTGAGTCCATGTTAAATCGAAAGTGCCTTGCCTAAGGAAGTAGTAATTTTAAACTATTGTGCAAAACATTTCATTGGTGGAATACAAGGTTAATAATTGAAATTTGGATTGATTTAATAAACCTGAATATTTCTAAAAAGGTGCAGTTTTAATTTCCACCAGTATCTACTTAAATCTTATGAGTTCGAGAATATTTAAGGTCATCATAATAAAAACAAAAAATTTTGTATATTAACATTTAGTATACAAATAAGTGCGCCACTCTGCTTTATTCTGGTGAACCTTAATAAAATTTAACTTAGTGGTTGTAAATTAATAAGTGGCTTGGATACTGGAAAATTATAAAGTGTTTAATATTAAACTTTTAAAATGGCACTTAAGGTGGACTTGTTAACCAAGGAGGAATTGGACTATGAAATTAGGTTAAGAGGTGTGGAAGTGTCTCCTAGTCTTAAAGTGATAGATTTAATGAAAAAGTTACGGCAGTTAATAAGTCTTGATGTAAATAGTAATTATTTGAACCTGAGTGGAAAGGTCGCTTTCAAGGAGGAATGGGATAAAATTAAGTTAGAAACCCAAGTATTAGGAAGTAGACTGGAGGAATCCATTGAACAGGGACTAACATTGGACATAGTTAGGTGTGAAACAAAAATAAATCATTGGCAGCGCCGACTAACTAACTTAAGTAAATTGTTTAAAATCGAAGAAAAGGATATAGCTAAACATGTTGAAAACCGGAATAGTATATTAAGTGAATTATTGTTAAAAATAAAAAACCTAAAAATTGACAAGGAAACATCTGATAACTTGGTGCGCAAGTTATCTGATTCCAATCTGGAAATAGAAGGTGAGCTGGAAGAGGCTGGTAAACCGGAAGTGAAAGATAAGTCTGGTCTAAATATGAGAGATGATGTGTTTGTTTCGGGACGGCCACATTTAAGTTATAATAAACTACCGAACCCCATTGAGCGTTATTTGAAGGAGTTAAAAATCTGCGATGGATTAAATGTTCAAGAATTATTAGAATTCTTTAAAATAATCTTGAAACTTAAAAAGGAAACTAGGTGTGTAGAGGATATTATGGAGATTGCGATTTCACATAGTCAGGGAGCTCTTTTGTCGAAACTATTAGAAATAAAACAGGACAATGTCACGGTCAAATTAATGCTTGAAATATTATTGAATTATTTCGTGCCATATCATCAGCGTGAACTTTTGAAATTTGAAAAGGTGCACCGTCCCCCAAAGATATAATGAAAGCTTATCCAACTACATTATAGACATTAAGGAATCAGTAGAAGTACTTTGTTGTAATATAAATGAAAGGGATGTTGTGGAATTAATTAAGGTGGGAATTAATCCTGAAACCAGAAATAAACTAGTGTTTATGGGAAATCCGAGCACATATTCCGAACTGGATGAGATGTGTATAAGGGCGAATAATGTAGGTTATGCTGACAACGTGAGGAAAACAGGGAATAATTTGAATGTGAATAGGAAGTATAATGTACCGGTTAACAGCATCAGGGCGAGGCAAGAAACAATAACTTGTTATAAATGTAATAGACCTGGTCATTATGCTTATCAGTGCCGGGAGGTAAACAGGAAACCTGTTGTAAACCAGCGGAGACCTATTGTAAACCACACTCCAGCTATAAACCCCGAAAATGTAGGTCGTAATGTACAGGAGTCAAAAAACTAGTTAGTAGGGAAAGTTCGAACAATGAGTTAAGGAAGGGCGAACTTTCCCGGTTACCTAAAATTGTGTCCAACAAAAATTCACATGAATTATCTGCTAAATTAAATCATACTTGGCAAAAGAAAAATTCGGAAAATATCAGTTCATTGCCCAGCTTAGAAATAGATTTTGGCAAGAATATATCATTAAATGTATTATTAGATACTGGTAGTAGTATAAATATAATAAGTGATAGACTGTATAAACTATTATTAGAGAATAAGATTGTAAAGTGTTACCAGTTATCTAACCTGACATGTATGAGTGCTGAAAATAAAAAAATGTCCGTAATCGGCAGTGTAAATATAAAAATAAAAATAGATATGTTCACCTGGAAAGTGGAATTTGTTATAGTGAAGGACTTAGCTCAAAAGGCAATTTTAGGAGCGAACTTTATAAAACATTCTGGTTTGTTAATAGACTTGAAAAATAATTGTTGTCGATTTGACTTTAATATAGAAAAGTGTATAAAATTTGTGCAAAATATTACAGTAGCGTGTATGAACACCAATCACACTTATAAAATAGGATGCGAAGAGGCCAGTAATGAAATAATAAAAATTATAAAGGAATTTCCAACGGTATTTACCGACAAAATTGGTAAAACTCTAGATTATGAGTATAAATTAAAAGTTAAAGATCATGAACCCGTAAAACTTAGACCATATCCATTGAATCCACCTAAACAATTAAAAATAAAAAAAATTATTGACGAATTATTGGAACAGGACATTATTCAACCAAGTGTGAGTCAGTACTCGAGTCCAGCCTTTTTAGTAGGTAAGGAAGATGGAAAATCGGAAAGATTAGTAGTTAATTACAAGGAGTTAAACAAGAAGTTGGAAGGAGTGAGTTATCCTATAGGCGACATGCACGAACTATATTACCATTTGAAGGGAAACAATTATTACTCAGTAATAGACTTAACCAAAAGTTTTTATCAAATAAGTTTAGCGAAGGAAAGCCAGGAGTTAACTACGTTCTCGGTACCTTTCGGAAGTTACAGCTTTAAACGAATCCCTTTTGGATTATTAATTGGAAGTGGGGTATTGTCGTCATATATGAATAAAATCTTAGGAGAATTGAGATTTACTTGCACTCTCGCCTTTTTGGACGATATTATTGTGTATTCGAAGACATTGGAGGAACATTATATGCATTTGAAACAAGTGTTAGAGTGTTTAAAGAAAAATAATCTTACTGTGAATCCGGAGAAAGTAAAATTTTGTTATAATGAAATTAAATTTCTGGGACATTTGGTTTCCAAAGACACTATAAGAATGGACCCTGACCGTACACGGACGTTATTAGAATCTCCGAGGCCCCGGGACAAGAAAGGTATTGCGAGATTCATAGGGATGACTAGTTATTTCTCTAAATTTATTCCAAATTATGCGGAAATAGCTCATCCACTCAATGAA
This sequence comes from Homalodisca vitripennis, assembly GCF_021130785.1. NCBI lineage: Eukaryota > Metazoa > Arthropoda > Insecta > Hemiptera > Cicadellidae > Homalodisca > Homalodisca vitripennis. Next base: position 14,276,569 of record NC_060211.1, read on the forward strand.
ATGAGGAAGAAGTCGTCCAAATTTGTGTGGGACCAAAAATGTCAGGAATCGTTCGATAAACTGAAACGAGCGGTTACCCGTCCCCCCGGGTTAGCCATCCCTGACTTCAACAAGGAGTTCACAGTCCAATGCGACGCGAGTGATAAGGCCCTCGGTTCCTGTTTATTACAGGAAGCGGACAATGGACATTTAAAACCGGTGGCCTATTATTCGAGAAAATTTAACGAAAGTGAGGTGAAACTTACTACCTATCAAAAGGAAGCTTTGGCAGTTGTCTGTTCAATAAATAAATTCCGTAATTTCCTAGAAATGAGACCATTCAACTTAGTGACCGACAACTCAGCATTGGCTTGGGTATTGTCCCACTTTCGTAAGTTAGGAAAATTAGGGCGCTGGGTGGAGGTTATATTGTCTCTACCATTTAAAATTACGCATGTTAAAGGTAATCAGAACCCAGTAGCGGACTATTTATCTAGATTATTTCAAGATAGTGAAGTTGACCACAATGTGTTACATGAACTAGAAAAATTAGTGAATAAGGACAAGATGAATGATAACTCTATAAAAATGAACAATGAAACTGTAAATAATAAGGACTTAGTAATAAGAGAGGAAACAGTGTCTATAAATAGTATAAGTACGATGCCTTTTAGCTTTATGGACTTAAAAACGCATCAGAAGCAGGATGTAAATATAACTAAAATTATGGAGGGTGTATTGAACTATACCAATAGTGATGTTTACAGTGTGGAAAAAGGGGTGTTATTTTATGTGAACAATAAAAACAATTCTAAAAGGATCTATTTACCTGAGCACTTATTCAAGGTCGTATACGAGTATTATCACAACTCATTGTCTGGCTGTCACTTCGGCATTTTAAAAACACAACAGAAAATAAATGAAAGGTTTTATCACCCTAAACTAAATGATTATGTGAAAAATAATGTAAAATGTTGTGAAGTGTGTTTGAAAGCAAAAAGTAGCAACTGGAGGGACCAAGGACCTTTGAACAGCAATCTGAGCAGTCGTCCAATGCAGAAGTTATATATGGATATTTATGGGCCATTACCTGCGTCTTCCAATCGAATGCAATACATCCTGATAGCTGTAGATGACTTCACCAAATATAATTGGATAATGCCACTCAGGAAATGCACCTCAGGTAATGTAATTAATGCATTAGAAAATAATATTTTCAAAAATTTTTCTTTGCCTGAAGAATTCGTGACGGATAATGGAACATATTTTGTCAGCGAGGAGTTCAAAAATTATTTGTTTAATTTGGGCATAAAACAAAGGACCATTATACTTTATACTCCTCAAGGAAATAAAAGTGAAAGGCAAATTAGAAATTTAAATCAAATTCTGACAGCTTATTATCATGACTGTAAAAAGAATTGGGACAAGGATTTGTACCATGTGCAAATGGCCCTAAATACTTGTCACAATGAAAGCATAAAGTCGTCTGCATTTGAATTGATGTTCAGTTTCAAAGCAAATGATGGTTTGTCACTAAAATGGCAAATTAAAGATATTTGTGATGAAAAATGGAGCAAAGATAAGAATGCAAAGATGGTTGAAGCTATTCAAAATTTAAAAAGACAAAATGAGCTGAATTCGAGAAGAAACCGATACAACCGAAATCACAGGCAATTAAAAATGTATGATGTAGTCTATTGTAGAATTACAAATCAGCGATATAAGCTAGATCTGAAATATGAAGGACCATTCAGAATAATTTCAATTATTAGCTCCAACTCATATGTGGTTCAAAATTTAAAAGAATTGAATGAATTCCGTAGAATACACTTGCAGGATGTGAAACCCACTGGGGAAAGAAGAATGCATATTTAAATATAACAAAAAACAATATAATTACCGAGGGGTAAATAATTTGAATTACAAAATAAAAAAAAAAAGAACTGATTAAAAATTATGACGAATTAAATTAGTTGTAAGAATGAAGAAAAACTATATTGGATGTACGCTGTATGTATGTATGTTTGATTTGAGAAATTTCAGTGACAAGGAAGATTAAATTAAAATATATTGAACAATTGAGGAAATTCTACAGCCCTGTTAAATTGTAAATATTAACTTGAATTGCAATGTTGTAAAAATGTATTTTAAACTTGAAGAAACCTCAAGAGGAATAAAAAAGTTTATGATTTAGATAAAAGAGCACAGGTGAAGTAAACAGTTGCGATAACTACATGGTTTGGGAGAGGAGGAGTGTATTAAAACAATTCAGTATTTATTTTCTGAATAATGCACAAATCCGAAACTCATGGTCCGTAATTAATGTTATTAACATGTGTTATTTATGTTTGTATGTAAATTAATAACTAACACGAATGTTGGAATATTAATTTAAACTTGTTAGTTTGATAAAATTTATGCCAAGGAAGAGGGGAACAGAAGAAAAAGACTGTTATTTCTATGATAAACAACGGTATAGGTAAAAATAATAAAATAAGAACTGACACCCCCGTCTGGGGATATGTTTTAATTCTATATGAAGCTGCGACAACCAGTGAATGGGCGAGCCAACACACACAGGCGTGCAGGGCAAAGGTTCCAAGGACGACCCAACTAATTACGGACCGGACCTGCAATAAACATCCCACAACAACAACCACCGACTACCTCGTTCTACCCATTGTGAAGGATTATCTGGATGGACTATCTTTATGGTAGGACTTAGAATTGTAAAAAGGTAGGTGGCAATTGGACTCTTAATATTTGCCATAGTTTAGGTCAAGGTTTCTATTAGGGAATTTAATTGTTAAGTTTTCAAAAAACAATCTGATAATGTATGGACTCTTTTAAAAAGAATTTATAATAATTAACGCTTGGTTAAAATAACTTGACAACTAGTATGCTGCCACTTCTTACAACTATTTATCAAAAATAAATTAAAACAAATATTATAAATAAAAAAAAAGGGTTTTGTAGATTTGATGATGCATGTTAAGGCTAGGTGGAAATACAATTTCTAAAGGATGTGAGATAAATTTCTTAGATTTAAGTATTAAACTTGGCAGATACCAAGCGCTTTAAGGGGGGGTGTGTATACCAATTACATGGTATACTTTAAATAAAAATAAAAAATTAATAAATAAAATTTTATTTTGGAATTGTAAATGGATAGGGAATAAAAAAGTAAATTTATATTGTAATCCAGCGGCAGGCACAACGCGCTTGGAATCTGGTCTAGACCTGACTTGATGGCAGTGAATGCTAAACAATAGTCTACAGTGGACTCAATCTTTTGTTAGGCGGCGAACCTGCGTTGAGAGTGATTCAAACAGGCCTGCAGGAACAGGAGCGTAGTCGGTGCAGGCCAAGAAAACACGCTCTGCTTCCATTCCGAGTTGAGAAGCGATAGAGTAAAGTCTTTAGTGCGAGTTTAAAAGTAGTGTCGGGCGTAGGATCCGTTGGTATAGATTATTTTAATACCAAACTCCAAGACCTTCACGACCAAAGAGCTAAGTACTTTTGACTGAATTATTAAATTTTTCTAAATTTGAAATTTGAAAATTTAAGAAGTGAATTAATTGGAAATTGGAATTGAAATTTGAAATTAACGATCACATTCTGTTGAGTGTGGACTAATATATATCTAAATTGTAAAGGAGTTATTTATTTAAAGTCAAACGTAAAAATTTAATTGAAATTATAGGGATTCTAGTTAAAATTAAGAGCTGCAGGTGCTGCACCATATCCTGTAGGAACTTGTGAAAAATTCCTGTTGAGAACTGTTTAGATTTGTTTGAGAATTTTATTTTAAAGAAGTTTATAATTTTATTTTATTAGTTTTGAGAAGAAGCCTATTTATTTTATTTCATACAAATTTATTCAAGATTATTATTTTATTTTATATTTTATACACACGTATTTGGAGGACAGTGAGTCCATGTTAAATCGAAAGTGCCTTGCCTAAGGAAGTAGTAATTTTAAACTATTGTGCAAAACATTTCATTGGTGGAATACAAGGTTAATAATTGAAATTTGGATTGATTTAATAAACCTGAATATTTCTAAAAAGGTGCAGTTTTAATTTCCACCAGTATCTACTTAAATCTTATGAGTTCGAGAATATTTAAGGTCATCATAATAAAAACAAAAAATTTTGTATATTAACATTTAGTATAGATAGCTAGGCTATCTTCTTTAGACACGTCACGAAATTAAATACAAAAAGTAAATTTTTTAAATAATAGTTAAACATATGTGATTTTAATATTAATTTGTCTGTTGTAGCGTATAGGTTAAAACAAGATTAAATCGTTACTCCAATTATACTATATAAAGTTTTAAAGTTATTTTTGTACTCTTTGTGAAAGTGCGATAATATTGAGTTTGTATTGTTCCATCTTCTTGATTTAATACATTTTCTATAAAAGCTTGATTTACTTTATAGGATCCCATGCATTTAAATATCAAGTAGTGTTAATGTGTTTTAGTAATTTTAGGTTTCCTTTTCGTGTAGTGTGTCCAGAATTAATGCAGTGGTGTGCGACGACCGATGTTTCTTCTCTGTTGACTTTAACGTGGTTAATTTAAATGAAAAGTTACTATTATTCGTTGGTCAATTTAGTGATTAAATTAAGAATAGCTAATGCTCTATCTTAAACATTGTTTATTAGTAATCTTTCAGTTAGTCATAAAGCATATTATCGCTTATTCGATTATTCATCATTAACTATAATAATCCAAAAAATATACTAAATTACGTATTTATTGCATTAAATGAATGCAGATACTAATGAACGTCGTTTATTAAAAATATAAAGTATATCCTCTTCTAGAAATATTTATGCACTTTCATTTAAAATATTTTAAAGTTTATTACATAAGTTTTGAAACAGATTTTACTCATTATAAGCAGACTTTCTACAACCAGTGACTTTTACAAGCAATGTTAGGTGTGCGTGTTACGTTATATGACATGTTGACATGGCTTGACAGAGGCCTTCACAATGACGTAGTGATAAGATCAGAGGGCGAACCTCGCACACCTGCACCCCAACTTGTAACACAACGTTTCTACATTTAAAAAATTGCTGAATTTTTTTATTTACAGCTGTTTGTTAATAGCTTTACACTTTGATAATCTAATTTCAATTGTAGCAAAGTCACAGTGAAGTTTATGTAGCTTTCATTGAAATCCATAATGAAATATATAAATATATCTCTTTCCATTGTATTCATCCAGGATCTGTCAATTTCTCAATTACAATCACTCTCATCACTCTTTCATCTGCTGCACATTTTAATTAAACTAAACATTGACTGTTTAAGGTACGTAAATGACAAAAGTACAAAACAATTACGTTCTGTATTTACTTATGTTTGATGCCTTTTGTTTTCACTAAAAAAAGGTCCAACAAAAGCCTTAAAACTAACATCCTGTTCATTTATCTCAAATAATCCATCTACGGGAGTTCCTCAAGAAATCATCTACAAGATATAAAAAATTTGCCCTACTCCATTACCTGACCGAATAAACTGGGGAGCTGTTTGCCTTTTTTTAATAAAAAAATGCTGAATTTAGTTCGTGTATGCATACTTACTCTTGAAATCCTTTTGTTACTGAACTTAATCAAATCTATATTAATTGTAAGGTATTTATTATTACACTTCAAATACTGTATCTAAAAAAACAAGATGTGCAACGCAACGTGAAATTTGTTTCAGTTATACTAATGCTTACGTCATCATGAAATAACTATTAGTATCAGTTCATTTGGTATATAATTGAGTAAGTGTTACACAAGCCTATCACCCGAGGTTATATAATAATTGCATTTTTTATGATTCTGTCTTTCCGCAAGATATCTCGAGAACCGGTTTATATACATTACGTTTAAGGCAACATCAAGTTTGATAGTGGTGCATGTTACTCCATAGGTTCAGCTCAGCGTTAGTGAAGATTTTAAATTTTTTACCACGATGGCAGTAACCAAAGCGTAGAACTTATTTGACTTTTAAACAAAGTGAGTGTATATTATGGCATTTTAAATTATGATATAGTAACACATGTTACTCTTGATTTGATAGTTTACACGCAACATCAGCGAGTATGTTATGTGAAAATTGTGACATAATACAAGTAATTATCAAAGCATGACTTATTTTCCTATTTCCATATATTAAAATCCAAGTTTCATAATACAAACGTGAACTTACTTTTGTCTATTTTATCTAAACAGTAAAATAGACATAACGAATTAAAGTTGCATAAATAGATCGTTACAAAGTGCTGTCTGTTCATTTTGTACCATAGAAAAAATTTAATTTATGCGTTAAGTATAGAATAGTTAAATCGATGATTTATACGTATCGTGTGTTTCAGCGTGTACATTTTATATTCTGGTTGTGGTTTGCTCCAGTTTCTGCAAGTTGGAATTACGTAGTATCATTGTAGCTACTGAGCAAACAACAGTAGGCAATATCAACTACAATGAGCACAGCGCTGGTACTGAGAGTGAACAGCAAGGATGTGGCTGTGGACAGTGACAAAGTACTGCCCGGGGCTGTCGGATGTAGCTTCACGGAACAAGTCCATTGACAACAACATAGAACTTCGTAATGTTCACATTACAGTAACCACGATATATGTTCAAACTCTGACGTACACAATTAGTTATTGAGAGTAGAACAATGGCTGTGGACAGTGACAAAATACTGCCTCGAGCTGTCGGATGTAGCATCACAAAACAAGTCCACTGACAACACAGAGCCTCGTAATGTTCACGTTACAACAACCAAGATCTATGTTCAAATTCTGGCGTACACAATTAGTTATTGAATGTCGAACAATAGTTGTGGACAGTGGTAATGTACTGCCTGGGGCTGTCGGAAGTAGCTTCACAAAACAAGTCTACTGAAAATAACACAGAACCTCGTAATGTTCACATTAGAACAACAATGATCTATGTTCAAACTCTGACGTACACAATTAGTTGTTGAGTGTAGTACACTGGTTTTGTACATTCACGATAAATAATGTTAAAATCTTATATGTCTTGAGTTTTTTTTTTATTGAATGCTATCGATATATTTAGGACTAAGTATTAAAAATATCACTTTATTACCTCTATGAAATATATAACTTTTATTTGGACATGGACATCTTCACTCACCCTATCCATATCATTTTAAACAATTTTAATACTTTTTATGTATTTGTATAAGTGATTCTATTTGCCATTTCCAAATTTTTATTGAAATTTTAGTTCAGTTCCAAACTAATTTTCTAAAATTACGCTATGAATTTATGAAGGAATTATCATCGCGTATGAAGGGAATGGTGGAAGGTAACAAGTTGATCTTGTATGGCATCCATGTTACTACGCTGGTTTTATCGTAATTGTATTTCGTTCTACTTGTTCTGCGGGCTTTTCCTAAATTAGTTGCCTTTTGAACGAGAATAAATACTTTATCTTTTGTTGATCTACTTTCGTTTGCAGGATTGATGTTGGTGTCAATTAGGCTTATTCTACACGAATTGAAACATACTGTAAGGGTTGAGTAAGAGGGTTCTCCTCATTCCAGATTAGTCCAGTGTTTTTTCTAGTAGAATATGTAATAAAGACAAAGATATTAAAAACCTCCTGTGACAATATTAGAAGAAGAAGTATTTTTAAAACTATGAAATTACCATAAAAACGGAAAAGCCCGAACTTCAAGATTAAATCAGAACCGGAGAAGGTGGGTTTACTTGTATCCACCTAGAATGCAATATATAAGGTTATTGTAGCAATATGCTAATAATTTAGTTTGTTGATGACGGTAACCTGTAGACACTTCGATCTGACTGACAAACAGACTCATCTTGCCATTCACCTCTGTGAAATCTCTCTATGAATTTAAAATTTTAACCTCAACGAAGTTATTATGGAAAGAAATTCCTCGTTTAATCTGAGTGCGAAGGATGTAGAAAATGTGACCTGTAAAATTATTATTGACAAACTAGAATGATGACTCAACTTCACAGGTCATGGGCTGCACCTATCTGCTAAAGCATGGTTTATCCTGTGTAGTGTTAAAATACATGTTATAATTTAACTCCTAGGAAAAAACAAAAAACCTTAGATTTAGCAGCTTATAAAGTTTATACATTTAGGCGCAGTAGACTTCATCATTGCTACCGTCAAAACGGTTTTAAAAATCTTGTAGCAAGTGTGACAAGTAAAAATTACAATTTGAATATTATTAAGGTTTTATAAAAATGATACATTAGTATCATTGTATTTAGATATATTGAACTAAAATAAGCTTATAATTTACTGCAAATTAAACGATAAAACCAATTATGATTAATATTTTTACCGCGATTTTGATACATGATAAGATTGATAGAAATAAACTACATAAATAACCCAACAATCTAATTTAGCACTGAAAACTTAAATAGAACTTCCTTGATATGCAGTTCTGCATTGTATGTTCAGTTTGTAGTATTGCAGCTGGCAAGTTGAAGTAGCCCAGTATTTCAGATTGGTTAATGTCTTGTAACCGAGGCTATATGTCACATCAGCTCTCAGCTGCAGCGGTGCTCCTTACAGCCATTGTCATGGAAGTGACTGCTGACAAGTAGTATAGGACAGCAGTTCAGATTGGTTAATGTCTTGTACCCGAGCCTATATGTCACATCAGCTGTCAGCTGCAGCGGTGCTCCTTACAGCCATTGTCATGGAAGTGACTGCTGACAAGTAGTATCGGACAGTAGTTCAGATTGGTTAATGTCTTGTACCCGAGGCTACATGTCACATCAGCTGTCAGCTGCAGCGGTGCTCCTTACAGCCATTGTCATGGAAGTGACTGCTGACAAGTAGTATCGGACAGCAGTTCAGATTGGTTAATGTCTTGTACCCGAGGCTACATGTCACATCAGCTGTCAGCTGCAGCGGTGCTCCTTACAGCCATTGTCATGGAAGTGACTGCTGACAAGTAGTATCGGACAGCAGTTCAGATTGGTTTAATATCTTGTACCCGAGCCTATATGTCACATCAGCTGCCAGCTGCAGCGGTGCTCCTTACAGCCATTGTCATGGAAGTGACTGCTGACAAGTAGTATCGGACAGCAGTTCAGATTGGTTAATGTCTTGTACCCGAGCCTATATGTCACATCAGCTGCCAGCTGCAGCGGTGCTCCTTACAGCCATTGTCATGGAAGTGACTGCTGACAAGTAGTATCGGACAGTAGTTCAGATTGGTTAATGTCTTGTACCCGAGGCTACATGTCACATCAGCTGTCAGCTGCAGCGGTGCTCCTTACAGCCATTGTCATGGAAGTGACTGCTGACAAGTAGTATCGGACAGCAGTTCAGATTGGTTAATGTCTTGTACCCGAGGCTACATGTCACATCAGCTGTCAGCTGCAGCGGTGCTCCTTACAGCCATTGTCATGGAAGTGACTGCTGACAAGTAGTATCGGACAGCAGTTCAGATTGGTTAATGTCTTGTACACGAGCCTATATGTCACATCAGCTGCCAGCTGCAGCGGTGCTCCTTACAGCCATTGTCATGGAAGTGACTGCTGACAAGTAGTATAGGACAGCAGTTCAGATTGGTTAATGTCTTGTACACGAGCCTATATGTCACATCAGCTGCCAGCTGCAGCGGTGCTCCTTACAGCCATTGTCATGGAAGTGACTGCTGACAAGTAGTATCGGACAGCAGTTCAGATTGGTTAATGTCTTGTACCCGAGGCTACATGTCACATCAGCTGTCAGCTGCAGCGGTGCTCCTTACAGCCATTGTCATGGAAGTGACTGCTGACAAGTAGTATCGGACAGCAGTTCAGATTGGTTAATGTCTTGTACACGAGCCTATATGTCACATCAGCTGCCAGCTGCAGCGGTGCTCCTTACAGCCATTGTCATGGAAGTGACTGCTGACAAGTAGTATAGGACAGCAGTTCAGATTGGTTAATGTCTTGTACCCGAGACTATATGTCACATCAGCTGCCAGCTGCAGCGGTGCTCCTTACAGCCATTGTCATGGAAGTTACTGCTGACAAGTAGTATCTACAGTTATATAACTGCAACTTAATTGTGTATACTGAATTTTTATAATCTGTTTGCATAGTTCGTATATGTATTTCATATTTTTGTACGTTTTAAATGCGTAATGGTTTTATCAAGAACGTAGCCAAGAATAATGTTTGGAGTGGGAGGTCCAGACAACTAGTATTTTTCCGTAATGGACATGGAGTAAGCTACATTTTGTTTCTTAAAAGTTTCTTGACCCGTTTCTTTCTGGAGAACGATCTTTTAGCAGTACGTGTCACTAATACTAAATTATTTAAATAGTAATAATCGTTTACTAAGAAAGTAATTGAAAAATGTTGAATGGGGGAGGGGTCAAGACTCATTGGAACCCTTTCACTTGCTACGTTCTTGCTCTGTATACATGAATGTACTAACATGTGAATATAATGTTTTAGACGATTGGCCCGTGTTATTCATAGCTGTGAGTTCATATGTTTCTGTAATATCCTCAGATGACATAACATTTTTTGTATTTTTTCTTTAAAATTTGTTTGATTTCTACTTAGATTAAAAAATGTATAAAAAAGTATAATCTACCACACAGACATATTAATGGTCGAAATGGTTCTAGTGCATTACCTTTTAGGTCTAAGCCATAAGCTTATGGATTTTTTATTGGTAATAATATTATAATTATGTAAGAAATATATATTTGATCCGTAGTACAGTACTTTATAGTACTAAAACTGTCTTAATTATCTAAAACTTGCTACTGAGGTATGCCATTTTATTGTTATAGTCCAGTAGCAGAGAGCCAATGTGCTTTGTTCGAGAACACAGCCATGCTTTTCTTGAAATAAAACTTTCATAAGAAAAAAGATCAATCGTCATTTGCGATATTTTAGATTGAGGGAGAAATAGAAAAATATTGAAAGAGCTAAAAATATGAAGCAATACATTTTTTTAGACTTAAAATTAACCGATACAGTCATAATAGTCAAATCATCTCACGAGAGAGCGAAAGTCAGCACATGAGTATGTATCTGACGCTGATTTAAAATTGTATTTAACGAGGCTGACAGTTGTTAGTTCATCAGACTAGGAAAACTATAATTAGAGGAAAAATCTTTCGATATTTTTTCCGTGTTTAATATTCTTCCCATTCGATCTTTACAAAAACTAACGTGGATTTTTAGGAAGAATCTCATTACTGATTTAAAAAAAACCAGGTCCTGTACTTATATATTACAAATTGGAACTCGACTCCTGGACTTAGTTATGAATATGTGGAAATTATTAACTGTAAATTATTATGGGTTGGATGTTTTACACCATGTGTATACTTAATTTCGAGTGCATGTTGGCAACTGAAACCAGCAAATAATAAAGAACCTACACAAAAATCACATTCTTGTGATCCCATGATAGACAAGCTTTGCATCTTAAAGTTACAAATAGTATAAATATTTAGTAAAATGCACTGGAAACATTAAATAGAATAAAACTCATCTCTGACAGGGAACTTACTTCCAACAACCCACTTAATTAAGGCACTTAACTACTGTTGGCTGCGAGTATGGCAAGTTTTCAAGAGAGAATTGAAACTTATGACTTCAATAGTTCCTTGACTATACATATTTTTGCATTAAAATGGATAACAAATGGTTATCACTGCCTTCAAAACATTTTTAAACAAATTAAGCAAGAAAATTGCCATGAAAGGGCTAGAACCAATATACTGGCGCTGGTAGCTACAATATAGATCGCTATTTATTTACATATGGTATATGCACCTGGTGTTTAAGATCCAACTAAAACAGACGATGGATGAACTTTAATTATTATTACTTTTATTGTTATTGAAATACTGCAAAATTAGTTTCGAGTCGAAGTATTATCTATACTGATAACAGCCATTTTGTTGGAATGGTCTGACGCTTAGTATACACCTAAAAAGATTATCGGCATACCATATGCATAGAGATTTGACCACTCCATAATCAGATAGTTAAATGATCAATGTTATTGCGATTCATATTTGCCCTGTTAGATGAGATTTGCTTGTTAGCTTCCAGCCCAATTTTCGGCGCTGGAAAAATTTCATTTCTGTGTGTCTGCCTGTCTGTCCGCAGCTAATTTATATGAGGAACACCGATTTCTATTATGGTACGAGGCACTCCACACTCCAGGGGATTCAATTAAGCATTAGCTAGTATTTTTACATTGGTCTTATGGGTAAATATGAAGGCAACGAGAAAAAAGAAGAAGAAAAAAATAAATTGCAAAAAACCAAAAAGACTTATAATATATGCAAAAATGTGATATATTATCGCCTATAGGCCAAATATCCCAGCACATATAATCATTTTATAGTGACTCATACAGAAAGTTATTTTACTTTCTTTTAGCAGACAAAATAGAAATTGAGTCAGTCTCCTCAATGATAAGGCTTGAATAACGCTCAGCCAAATTCCATAATTCGACATGCACTATAATATAAATTGCACTTGTCTATGTATAAATGATATGTTATGCAAAATAAAAAGATTTCATATGAAAGTTTTGTCGCGATATTTTATTTTACATATTACATTCACATTTTGTTCATTAAGTTAGGTATCATACATAGTTTCAAATAATAATATTTTTGTGAGCGAGGGAGGGTACTACAACGTATAATGGTACTAAAATCAAATATTTTAAGCAGGTATAACATTGATGTGACACTCCATTACTTTTGCTTTTACATCTATGAATAAAGATGTTACATGCCGATCACCAGTATAATTGTACCCACTGTTTTCACAAACTGTTTTATTGTAATATATTCTATGTCCTGTTTTATTTTTTTTCGGTCAGATAATCTATACATCGGTTTGCATGACATTTTAAGAAAGAAATGTAGTACACATTTTACATTACGCAAGAAACCCCAGCGAAAACTGTTCCGCGACTCTGTAATACGAAAATCATGATGTCATATTCAGTTGATATACTCAGAAGTGATGACATATTAGCAGCCTGGCACACGATTTATAGCTCCATTATGCTTGTTTCCGATGTGGGATACTTGCGAATATTCCATTGCTTGCATACATTATATATTCAGTTTTAATTCAAATAATCATTTTGCATACTACATTATTTTTAACCTTTACATTAAAATTCATCTATATAGATTACAGGTTAGGAGCGATAAACGTGCATGAACTCCCGTACGTCACAAGTTTGAGCATTTCAAGGTCAACAGATGAGTAAGTTAACCGTGCTAGAGTAAACAATGTCCAATACCGGGTAACAAGCTACAACTCGTAACAACAGTTCCAGCCAGCCAGAGTTACGTATGTCCGTGAGTGATAAACTGAATGTGTTGACTGATGAATTGCGGCAGATACAACTTGGCAGCTTAGAATGTTTAATCGAGATCACTAACATTAAAAAAGATATTACTATTCTTAAGAAGGATATTAGCAATTCAATTAAGGAAAGGCAAGGACTTTAAGAAAACTACTGGGAGACATTTGGATAACATTACCGCTTGACAGGAAGCAATTAAAAACTTAAGAAGTGAAAGTATTGTTTAGAAGTAATCATGTGGAGACAACATAACGATTGCTGCAGGAAAAATGTACTCCATCGATTAAATTTATAAATATTTTTATAGATGTTGCATTTCAGGTATTGATGAAGATGCTAAATATTTTATTTTATTTTCAAAGAAATTCAAAAGCCATTTAATACAGTTAATCGTTTGTTCTTTCTCTCCAGATTGAACTACTTGCAAAAATCTCATTTTACTTTTCTCTTCATAACTCAGGGGCCGAGAGCAATGTTATTATTTAAAGGGTTTCGAATAAGGAGTTATGTGTCGAATTGGGTGAGCGGCAAGATTAAATCAAGTCCGTTATTTTTATCGGGCTTATTGATTGTTTGAAAGATCTGAGTTCGTTCATATAAAAGAAAAAGTAAAGTAAAAAAATATTATTTAAACAGGCAAAGTTAGAACTAAGAAGCTCTCTAAAACTTAAGCTGGGGACCAACGGCTGAAAAGTAACTTCCTAACCACCATCAACGGGCAGACAGGCTGCTTGCAAGGACAGGATCGCTCAGCGGTCACCCATCCGACCTGCAGTCACACTCCACGCTGCTTGGTTTGGTTATCTGGTGATAACCGCCTACCCGCTACACTGCGCCATTAGGAAACTGATGATTTTTAATGTATGTGTGTGCTGGTGACTTTATAACTTTAACTAATGGTAGTAATCAACAAGATTTTCTTTTAATGCAAGAACATATAGATCGTATTTATATGTGGACTTGTTGTAATTTAAATTTTCATGTAGATAAGAGTTTATATTAATCTATTAAGGAAAGTTAAGGTTACAGTATTGTTTATAATATTTTATTGGAGCTATCTCTCGTCTGTCTGCATTATACATAAAAAACGAACTCATCTATTAGACCTTAAATTTTGCATGACGCTTCACTTTATCGTAATAAGTCTGACGCATCATGTCGCATTCACAATAGCAACAATGAAATATTGAAATAATTAAATTTGCATCGAAGTTGAGATTTTAAGACGTGAAATATTTAAAACTTAGATTAATTATTTACTAAAAAGGATAAATAATAGATTGAAAGTCAAGATGATTAATTGGGTCACAAGGTTTCAGGGCGTTCTGACGATGTAACTCTCTCATTTGCTCACCAGAAGTATCATTATTGAAACATTGTTTTTTCCCTAGTAAATTCTAAATGTAAAATACTTATTGCTAAGTCCTGTCACACCGCAACTCACATATCCGGCACTTGAATAAATCTGACTCGTTTCCCACTAAACGCTCCTGAATATGCAGTACCAGACTCCATACCGGTATACGGGAACACGTGATTCTCATGAAAACTAACTTAATACGGCACCTTTACCCTAGCTACTACGGATTCACCTCTTTTGGTGTCGGGTTATCACTTTGAGGGAAGTTCAATTACACCAGTACGACCAGTTAAGCACACTTCTATAGCGCTGCAAATATATTAGTCATTCAACCGTTTATATCGTCAACTTTCATGTTTATTTTCGGGAGGGTTAAATTTGATGAGGTGGTTCACAAGGTTTCAGGGCGTTCTGACGATGTAACTCTCTCATTTGCTCACCAGAAGTATCATTATTGAAACACTGTTATGGTACCTAACTTAACAAAAAATTTGAATGTACCATATGGTAAGATATCTCAATCATCTGCAGCAAATCATTTTACATCGTTAAGAATAATCTGTATGATAAGAAATAGTCTAACTATAGAATTTGGCTGAGCGTAATTGAAGTATATTACTCGTTAGGTTGGAAATTGTTTGTCAGATGTATGAAATATGTCTTTTCTGTGTGATGTATTTCCGTATATTGGACCGCAAAATGTCTTGAAATGAGTGAAATGGGACATAACTTTGATATTGTGCATGCTACAAAGTTGCATGCAAGTTGTTACGTGACATGTGATGTGGCACGCTCTGTCTTATTTTGTTACATCTCGCAAACTTTTCAGTTGATTGCATTACACTTTGATAGCACAAAAACGTGAATACGTTTAAACACGGAACTTATAAGTGTTTGTGACCAAGTTCACATTTGTAGAAACCACTGGTTTTTAAGTTTAAGTATACAAGGATTGGATAACACTTAAAATAATTGGTTAACAAGTTTAAGTATACAACAATAATTTAAGTATTATGTTAACCTTTAATATCCTAAGATTTCCAATGTTAGTACTTCGAGCGTGAGTATGTAGTGTAATTTAGTGTGCTCTCATAGTATATAAAATACAAAACAATATTAAAAAATCACTTTGTTGTAATTTAATACTCGAAGATGGCAGTCAAGCGTAAAGTCCTGGCTTTTCTAAAAAGGTTATGTTTACAAAAAATACTGTAAATCCCCAGCTAGTAAATTGGTAGCAAAAATATTTAACAGTAAACGCAATTTAAAAACTGTAACAATGTTTTACAGAGAAATGCGTTGTATAAAAAAGGTAGAAAGGTGAAAGTAATATCCGCGTATTCAACGTGGAATTGAATTTGCGAGTCACTTGTAAGTTCATGTTTCAATCAAACCCACCTGGGCTCTGTTTTGTTTGTCAAGAAGCATACGTTATGTCGACAAGCCACTATACGTCAAAGACAGACTGGAATTTCTCACAACATGTACCGCTATTGTTACAAAACACGCAACACTGTTGCGTAGTAGCTGACTGCATTGAAATGATTAAGATCTTTACTACACCGGTTTGTATTTATTTAACAAAACAGAATAGTGGTTTGTGTACACGACACAATTTATTTTTATTTACAGTAAATAACTAAATATAAGATATTGTGATTTTATTTAATCTGCAATCAAACCATGTAATTGTAAGTAATGTTAATCACATAATTTAAGCGATAAATTTTTGCACCTCATCACCTTTCAAATTATTTTCTAGATGTGTGTATTTCATTAAACGTTGTAAGTATTATATAGTTGTATTTATTAACTTTATGTCTATTTTTAACCAAACATAACTACGATTCCTTTATTATCATGATGTATGTCTATTCTACTATTAGGTTGATTAAAACTACCGCTTACAGGGCAAATGTATGGAAGCCGATTGTAGTCGTCGTGCACTGATAAACAATAATGTTACACTTCTACTCCACTATAGCTCTCTACAGTTGTAACTTAGCAGTAAACCTCTGTTTGCGAAGCCGTACCCGTAACTGTGTCTTCTCTGGAACTACTACGATTAATATGTGTTGTAAATTTTTAATTAAATACAAATAATCATTGGTTTAAAAGTAACAAAACAATTCAGTGTTTAATTAAACATTTCTTGTTTGATCAACACGTGAGACCTCACTCGACTCCATCAACGTGCCGATACGTTAATTAGTGAAACATTATATTAGTTTCGGTGATTGCTTTGATATCATTGCTTACCTCATCACTTAACACGGTCTCCAAACTTATTGCTCGCATTAAACCGAATATCCAAAACATAAAACTTGGTTTTTTTCATTATTCCGCCTGTACCATCTACCGTCTACTAGCTATAGCGAATCTGTTAGTAGCATTTATTGGAAAGAGTTTTAATATGAAAAAAATGCTCAATTAAAACATTTTTACAAATCAATCGATATCATAAAAAATGGTACCATACAATATTTAACTTTGAATAACTGTCAAATATTTATTGACGTTTACTAGGATCTATAAAAAACACAAATCAAGGTAATTCCTAACCAGTGTTTGTATACCTTCGACGCTGTCTATATGCTTAATTTTCTTTCAAACTAACTAGTCCAATTTCCAACGTAATTTTAAGCTGAAACGATGTGTGTGATTCATAATCAATTAATTTCAAGTTTTGTGATGGTTGACAAACACGAATTATCCTAAATTTAATTTTCTATGTAAAACTTTATTTTGAACATTTATTTTCCAACATCCAGAGTACGTATAAAATGTAATTTAAATCATTAAGAAAATAATTTAAATAACATTTAAAGAGCTTCAGATGGTGTGATATAGTTTTTTGATCAGTTTTATTTAGTAACTACATTAGAAATCGTAGTTTTGTTAAAGTTCAAATGTTTGTATTTAATATTAATTGCATTAGTTTAAATCTGAAGTTGCAGCCAAGTTTACTCATAATTTACATCATAAAAACTTTAATTAAATAAATATTTGTTCATTTAAAATTTTCAGTTCTGCACATATTTAAATTTTAACCAAGATGTAGAAAGTGTTTTCTTGCTTCTGTAGGTAACAGCTCCTTTAAAGTAATTTTTATTGACTTGCGCCTGACGAGAGTAATTATAATACTTATTAAAATCTGATACCAGCGTAATTTATCCTAAGTTTTACGCTCAAGGAGGATGATACTGTTTTAGAATTAGAGTATTTTTAGAATTTTTAGAACTAGAGTGATAGTTACAACTTAAAATGACTAAACGGTTTGTGTAGGAATATTTGTTTTAGTATTGTAGTCAGTAAGTATATTACTACAAATGGACAGTAGGATTTCAGACATTTACCATCGTTATATGTTACAAAACGTACAACACTAGAGTGCTTTCGCCTGTGCTGGTGTGATGTGTGATTGTGAGCTTGACTTCTCGTGCTTGTGACTTGTGCTCGCGACTTGCATCCTGCGCAGTAACAAAGTCTAGACTGGACTAAGCAGCTCTGGTTCAATATGTTTATTTTAACTTAGATTAAAGGTACGTATTAGGTTCGTTATTCACCGGAGGAAGAGACCAGATTGCATATTTCGAAGAAATTTTTATAAATTTTGTAACATAAAGAGGTAGAAAATGTCCGAAATCCTATTTTGATTTTATAACTTCTATCGTCACACTTTACACAAAGAATTATTAGAAAATTTCTAATTATATATTACCTTATAACACAATGCCTTGTTAAGTAAATAATGTTTAGTGTATTACATTATCAATGTATTTTTGGATTTAAATCATCGGACTATTGTTGTTTTGCAATCTGGGGTCGTGATCGTATAAAATACAAAATGCTCCATGGAAATTCCATCATTAAGGCGATTGAAAGAAAGAAACTTTTATTGAATCTACTGAATATACTGATGATAACACTTTAAAGCTGCTTTAGCCTGTACTTTAGTAGGCAAGAAAATTATAAATCGATTCTCATATTTACTACGCTCAATGTGTAAAGTATGATAAAATGGGATGCTATAAAATAAAACAGATATTACAGAAAGTGAGGTGGGACACTTACCTCCCCTGGCCACACTCCACTGTAATATCTCGCCTGTTTTCATTACAGGGATGAAGGGTCATGATGAAGGTGAGGGCAAATTTTTCCCTCGGCCCTACGACTGTCCTCAACAGGGCTTACTGTACAATTTACACTTGGCTTTCCTCTGCCATTAAACACGTCTTACCTTTAGTTGGTTTATATAAACCTATAGAAAGTATGAAAAGCCAGTACAAATACGTATCATTTTAGCCTGTTTTATAATTATACAATAATATTTCATAATAATATTACTAAACATGGGTTGAATTACAAATTTATAGATTTCAAAATTGTACTTTTTTAAATTCTATTAAAATGTGAGAATTAAACAAGTTACTGAAAAATTCTAGAACGCCATATGTGATAGGTTTGGAAAATATGGGATGCCTTAGACCTAAAAGCTAGAAACTTTTTTAAAGTGTATGTGAAGCATATTCCATAGGGTATGAGAGTTTAGGTTCATTGTTAGATGTTCTATATTATTTCCTTTTCCTTATCATTAAGCCCTTTAAGAACACTTTACTAAAATATTATATCCTGATAGCATTCGCTAACGCACATACAAACTCAATGGTGACGCATTCGCTATTATTGTAACCAGTGTTGTCTATATAGAAATTAAGCTTTAAGTAATGTTCTGTAATTTGGTTTATTTCTTTTGGAGATATAATGTGGACAGACATAGGTATCAGATAGGTAGTATTGAAAATTGGTAGACTCTTACGTTCGCTTCGCTAACAACCTGCCAACAAATAAGTGAGCCAACAACTGGATTTTCACACATTGTTTATTAAAAAAAAACCACTCAAATGTATTTATTATTATTCATGACAAGTGTCTGATTTCTCGTATACTAGGCATAATAAATTTTAGAAAAGCCTGTGCTTATGCTATGTATCGTATAGATGTGTTGTGTAGAAAGGCAATATCTATGTTAAAGCAATGATAATTTTAATTTGAAAAAGAATTTAGCTAAAAAACATTCTACTAGTGATAAATATAAATTAAACCAGTCGACTGAACATTTCTGTTGTTTTCGTCGTAAAGGTCCTATAAATGTTAATGCGGAGAACTTTAGAATGCACGGGTGGAACGTACATTTACATGTAAAACAAGCAGCCACACAGCTGTCCTAGGTAAATACGTAAAGCTGACCCAGGGGTTAGGAAGCTAATGGCTAGAAGCGATATTAACGATGCGGTGTTCTCTACCTAACTACCCTGATTGTTAACTAAATCCTCCCCATTATTTTGACTGCGAGGTAAACCTTTGCAGTGGATGCTCCTGTTTAGTTATTATGTTATAACAATCATGATGCTTTCCTGGAATATAGATTGAATACTTGAAAAAATTATGGCCTACTTCAAATAAAAACACTTTGATCTCCATCCAATAAAGGTAAAATTGTAGAATGAGGGGAGTGTTTTGTTTAGATGAAATAAAGACACTTTATGAGTAATAATACATTTATATGTTGATACAATTATTTTGAATACTTCCCTGAATAGTATCCAAAATGTATTAGTTACCACGGTTATCACAGTTTTCTAATAATGTATAACTTAATTAGGTCAGTTATTTGTATACCGATTTCAACAATTAAAGTGTGGATTGGGCAGGACATGTACTACTAAAAGTTAAATTTCTCACTTTCTTGTATTATAGTACTATTAAGATTATTCAGTTTCAATATGTTGGCAGCCATTATAAAACTTATTTCGCAAATTGTGGCTAAACATTTTTTATTGACATACGTTGCCAATTTATGCAAAGGTAGGTAAAGTTCCGGTTTATAAATTTAATAATTTTATTTTTTAAACAGACAACACAGAGAGAGGCTAAACGGAAAGAGATCGACTAATTGGTTGAACAAGACTCTTGCTTCATTTCACCAAATGAACAAATTCCTGTAGTTTCTGTAGAGGGCATTGTTGCACCGCTATATCACCATTTACTTTGAGAAGACTGTACTACATAATGTATTAAATTGTAAATTATAGTCTTCAATTTACTCCTAAGGAAGAATAATTTAAAATAAATCGGGACTATTGAATATTCCATATAAAGCATACTTCGTTTCCAAGTTTTTAAAAGTTTGACGGATATTTTATTAATCCTTACCATTAATTGAAATAAGTTATAATAATATACTTTATATCTACTGAATAAATTATTGTATTGTGCTTTGTTCAAAAATACAAATCTTATTTTACAATCCACGATATTACACTTGCTTGCTACACATAGACTAATGATAGTACACATAGAGAACATGTTGTCACACTGCGGCCTAAAGGGAGGTATCGGACAACTCACCGTGTCCTCTATCCGTATGTATGGACAGGCCAACCATACAGTTACTTAGTGGTCACGTGTACCTGTGCAGAGGAGTGGCCGTGACACACTGGCGGGGGTGAGCTCTGCACGGTAGTAACGGAAAACCGCGGAAATACGTGATTTTAAATGTCATTTTGTGGCTGAGAAAGATTTATAGCACAAACATGTGTCCTGCCATGGACCTACTGAGTTCCATCATGGCGTTTACGCTAGAACAAGCAGACATATAAAGCTGAGCATTTCTCTCTAAACTTGATAAGCTGGTTTAAAAACACGCTTCTTGAGTGATATATTAGAAAACATTATTTTAATTATACATTATTTGAAATTGTATACTTAATTTTTAAATACTCAAATAGAATAAACGTAGTATTATAGTTCCGTTACTATTTATATTCATAAGATACAATTAAATTATTATTTTAAAGACTGGTTTATATTATTATATTATAATTTATGAATGGTTAACCACGGCTTTTCACGTAATGTTTTGTTAAATATTAGGGATGTAATAGCCATATACTTCTTAGCTGGCATAACAAATAACAGTGAAAGTAATGGTCCCTGGGGGATATTATAATCTCTTGGTGTATTGAAGAATAAATCGATTTTAAATATGTTTTATTCGTATTTAAATAAACAAAAAATTGGGGTTAGGGAAATTTGAATAGTGAAGCCAGTTTTGTAACTACCTTTGGCATAAATAGATTTGTACAAAACAAAAGTGTTCTTCTACATTCCATGAAATTTGCTTGAAAAGTTACAACTATTTTAATAACAATAGAGCTATTTAAGGCCAGTGTAAATAAGTATTATTGTCTTAGCTTTTTAGAGGAACACTTCTGATATAGTAAAATGGAGCACTGTAATAAGTTTTGAAAGGCGGCAGGTATTAAAAACATACATTAGGTACATATTGTTAATAAAGCTGTGGTACTGCATTGTGTGAAAATAGTAACATAAAATATTTTTAAATGTAAACTGCTGGAACAAAACAAGCAATAGAGAAGGTAGATAAGTTTTAAATGAAGAGGTAACTTTAACATAATTATAATGACATACTTGCAAGAGATGTTTTGTGCCTCTTGGATATTTACCTCGAATGAGTAAAAGATTCAAATGCCACATATTATTGCATTACTATTACATTATTATATTAAAACAGGTTATGCATAGATTATTTTTATGGCCCCTGGATAAGGGGATCAGAAGTTTCACGATATTGTGACTGGATCTTACTTCATATTTGCACGTTTAGAGCACAATTTTGGTTCAAATATACTATATTTCTAATTATACAGTGGAGTTTTGCCTTTTTGCCTGGATCGTAAGAATATACATAGGTCTCGGTAGTCAAATTCAGTATGAAAACGTTCACTCCCGGCCTCTGTATTCTATTTGTGGGCTAATGTATTTAGTTAGCCTAGTTGAGTTTGCATTGGGCTCTGATCAAGAAAGTGTATACGAGGCTTGAGAATTTTCATTCGGTCAAAAAGCATCTACTTCATTCACTTTTAATCTATATTTTCCGTTATAAGGGAAAGAGTGAAAATCGAAACTTCTGGTTGTGTCTTATTCTTCAATACACCATCAGTAAAACTGAATCTCTCCAGTTTATATCAAACTGTTCTTGAGATCCTGTGCGTAGACACACACACACACACGCGCACGCGCGGGGCGCGCGGGCGCGCGTGCGCGCGCGCGAAGAGACAAAACTTTTTAGTCCATTTCGACTTATAATATTAAAATTAGCTTTTCACGAAAATAAACGGCTACTTTCCTGGCCCTCTTTCTTTGTATTTAACATCGGTATTAGTTCTTTAAAGTATAAATGTACGTAGCCCTGATACAGTACAGAATATGCCTTTCCTTTTCAATATCTATATGCTATATCATCTTATTTCCTTGGGTTATTCAATGTAGGATTTTTTATATTCCTTGCCAGTATCGTATCCCTCATCAGTTAAAACGGACGCCCAGTACTCTCGACGATTTTCTGCCATTTATGTTCACTTTACTCATTTGTTCCCTTAAATTGTAGCCATCGAGCAAACCGTGCATGTACAAATTCACAATAATTTTGCTTATTGAGTTGAATTTTACAGCAATATTTTGTAAAAAAGATATATATCCAGAATAAACAAACTATTTTGAATTGGTTATTGCTGCAATGTATAATAGATAATACTATTTAATATTGATTAGATAATACTATTGTTTGTTACACACTATGATGGTAGCTGGTATTTGTGAATGTTGAATTCAGCTACAGTTCACCTTTAGCGCTCGAAAGGGACAATGTCACATACTGACTCCTGGAATCTGGTATTATGGTTTTATAAAGAGTTCCTCAAAATTCGGTGACGAAGAAGTTCTAAATGAATACTTTACATTGCCCTGACATCAGAAACACGTAGACTATGAAATACTGTGTAGTTTAGATGGAGAAGTACTCTCATTATCCCATTAGATTGCATCCATTCGGTTTATGATTTTGTATGATATGAGAATTGCATTGTACTTTATGACTTAATTAAGTGAATATTTATGTATATAAAAGCTATTACTAAACATGTCTGTGGTGTAATAAAATACTGAACACAAAGGAGTTTGGGCTAATACATCTTAATAAGTAAATTAGTTAAATTTTTTTTATATTTTAATTGGTCTGAACCATTACTTATACAAAATTAGATTAGAAATTTAAACTAAGTAGTAATACTGACAAATGTAAAGGTTTCATCAAGGATAATATATCCATGAATTTTCAAAATCTTTTTATGCAAAGAACTATGCAGATTATTACGATAAGATCCTCACCATTGTTGGAAGTAGACTGAAATGTTATTGTAGTTGGACATTAATAGGGCTTATCTGGTAAAGCATTGCTTCCTCCCTTGCACTAAGTTCCTTCCCGAATATAGTAAAATCAGAGATGGAAACTGTATATATTATGAATTGATTGTAATCAGTTTGTTATTTCCAAACAGTGGAAAAAATTTATACAACGTAATGACGTAATTGAAATTAAATTATGTTAATTACAATAAATTACAATATTTTAAACCATAGATTAAGGTTATTTTATAACGCTCTAGAAATGCACTATTGTAGTATTAATGAAATGTATAATTCAATACCTGTACCTTTAAGTAGTATTGACTATTGTTGATATCAAATGAAGCAATATGTGCTAGTACAAAGAAACAATAATTTTCAAATTAATACAACATGCTGTAGAGACTGTTTTATTCGAAGAAAATTTGCAAAACTTAGTATAATTTTGCTTCTAACACTTGTTTCCAAGAATTATACGCTATCTTCTTCATTATTTCGACAATTTAACATATTTGTGTATAGATTACTATTTAGGCTAATTATAAAAGGAGATGGTTCGTACATGAACACCAGATGAAATAAATTATATTTTTGTAAACCATTCTAAATAAATTTAAATAATATATAATTTATTTTAATAATTTAATTTTTCTTCCTTTTAAATGTGTAAGAAAACCAAATTAAAGTCCTGTGTAAACTTTTAACCTGGCTATAATATTGAAATATCTTTGTTTTTTTAACACAAATAATATTGTGATTATAAAATTTTGTTTTAATTTTGTGTATAGTAAATGCAATATGTAACTTTTTGGATACTCATAAAATTATTATATTATTTATTTCCTATGAGTTTGTCCATTATATTAAAATATCATTGTAAATTTGTGGGTATTTATGCTAATCTCATGTGGCATTTCTCAAATTTTATTTCAATTGGAAAATGTTAAATTTATAAGAGTCACAGTTGATTACGAAATACTCGTACAATGATATGAACATGGCGAGGCTTTGTTCACTGTGATGAGAGGGAAGCGGAGACAGTGAGCCAACAAATGTCATGTTTTGTGTTCAAGAACAACTGCAATTTTCACAAGCCGCTGTTGGAGAAACACATTACACCTCACATTACGGGTGTTCCTGTATGTGACAAGTCCTAACATGTACGACTGTGCTGATAGTAATATAATCTTAAATTTCTGGAATTCTACAAACCAAGAAAGGTTTTCGGCCATGGGAGAAGTAATATTTATTTAATCTACTTTAGAGCCACTTCCAAAGATTGACCTTACACATTATTTTTTGTCATGGAGAAGCAGATCTAAATAAGAAAATGTGGCCACATAAACTGGAAGGGATAGTTCAAGGGAATCAGCGGAATCCTGGGTACAAACAGTGTTTTGCTGCCGCTAACATGTGAAAGTTATCGCCACTATTGTGCAATTCACGTGCTGGCCGTTCTTAATAAAATATAAAGCCACACAGAAGACCTTAATATAGGTTTTAATTCAAAATAATCTAGTGCTGAAGATATTTCTAGAATTAATAATGTTTGAATTGTAACAAGTCGTCCGATTATATTATAACCAACAAACCAATTTGTTATAGCATGTTACTACATACTTATACATTTAGTTGATATACAGGGTGAGAATTAAGTCTGGAACCTCTTTTTTTAATTTTTCAACCACAATAGAAAGAAATACCAAAGTTCACACATGCTTACTGGTGATAGTAACGCACACATATGCCCAATTACCGAACGGATAATCTCTTTGGGGGACTGTCCACAAAGGAGTCAGACAAAATTCTTAAATAGCAGCATAGGTCAAGTTTGGTATCAAATTAAAGGTCTTACTTAGCAGAGTACAATACCGCAAACCGGACTTCAAAAGATGAATTTATTCAGTAGATATAGCTATTTGAATTTTAAAACAATTGAACAATGTAAATTATTAAGTATTTACAAGTAAACACAAATTTTTAAGTACCTGTGATCAAAGTAAGTGTTCATCAATATAATGAATATTGAGCTCTAGAACCCTAACAGGTCGTCTGTCACACGATGGCAGCAGCCATTTCACTTCTATCCCAGATAGAAATGTAGCTCACTTCAACTCATCCTTCCAAAACCTACAGTTGACCCTGAGACGAGTGTAAAGTGGTTTGAAAAACACCGGATGATCCATTAATATAAATGGCGAAATTTTTATAGGCCCATTCACTTCACAGACACAGGAATTAGGAATGCCGTTCAAATAGTCTGTATTCTACGTAACTATAAACACCATGATTGTGAATAGCTATGTAATTTATACAATATTGTAACAAAAACTAAAAAGTGGAAACTTTTTCTTTCTGTACGTGTAAATTTGCCAATAAACTGCACAACTACCTCGTCCTAGATGGAGTACCACCTGCAATATCAGTTTTTGACCCACATTCGCGTCAGTCAGAAGCATCACCGTACGTTTTCGGTCCAGTTTTTAATCAAGAACACCCACCAGTGAGTGACTCAAGGAGCCACGGAAAGGAAAAGTTACGGATTTTGTACATTCAAGAAGCGGTGGATGGCCGAGTACTATAAGTGGGGAGCATCAAGGGCAATGGTGGTTTTAGTGTATCATAAACAAATAAGGTTATCTAAAATAACTTTGATATCTAATTACATGCTAACTTCAGTTTTGAAAAGGAATATTTTGTTAATGAAGGTCTAGTACAGCAAAATATAAAAAGTTCAATTTTAATTTATTTATATTTTAATATTTTAGGATATTTTATGAAGAGTTTGTTGCAAAATTTATTACAATCCGATGTACGGAACTAATTTAATTTTAATTGTATATTAGTTTTTAAATTATATTTATTAATATACTACACTTTGAAAATGTTAGGTAACCAGGGAAACTTGTTTTAATTATTTATTATAGTACTAGTGTTGTGGAAGGTAAGCTATACAGGACAGTGAAGAAATTAAAGTGCAAGGGACAGTTGCAGAAGCATAAAGGATCCCGTCTAAAGAATTTGCAGCAGAAAGAAGGAAAAGCAAAACGAACTGATGGAAAAGAATTTGGTAAATATGTCCACGGTAGATCGCAGAATTCAAATGAGTCTGCAAACCAAATAAATTGGTTGCTTTTCAAAATCCGTCTTCGTAAGCATACATAATCTACATCTAGGAGTGTTTGATGCCATACATGTCTTCAAAAAAGGAAATATTGCAAGATACACGGTTTTAAAACACTCAGTAATGAATGATAGGTGGCCATAACTTTAGATACATCGGAAACCAAGCCCAGCGCATAGGTTAGGTTTCCGATGTAGCCCAAAACGCTAGGCAAGTACTAAAAAAAAAAACTGAAAGACCAGTGGGTAGAGTTAGATCTTGATAACCCCAGTTATGGAGTTGGAAGTCATTAAAGTTATGTTGCAGGTTAGTGAACTCACGTATAAACGTATGTTTTTATCTGCGATTTCCCGAAATTTAAATTTTTCCCCACATATGTACGTTTTTCCCAGAAGATACTTATTAGGCTATGACAATAAAATTAAATTTGAAACTTTAAACTATTACACACATTTTGAACCTAAAGCATTAAAAAATTACAACTTTTTGTAAAAAAATATTGTTTTGTCAAAAAGTATATATTTAAGGTTTTATATTTTTTGTTGTATGTATAATAATATATTTAAACATTTTTTTATACTCTTAACTGTTAAGAAATCTCCAAATAATAGTTTCCTAAAAGTTTTATTATGATAGGCCAGGAGTTTCCTTAGAAAGTGGTACACAATATTTCATAATTATTAGCATTACAAAAGATAGGCCGTACTTATTTATTTATTTATTTATTAACGGCAAAAATCCATTTTACATATAAGGATATTAAGATAACAATATATATTATAGAAAAAAATACCAAAAATTATAAATAAGGAACAATACAATAACATGTTGCAAGCACGCCAAACAACATGTGCAGCTATAAGCCAAATCAATAAGCAAACATAGTACTGAAACAGTGGTTCAATAAATAGTGTTAACACTAGGAAAATCATTTATATAACAATAACAGTATTAACAATAATAGCAAACATAACCGTAACAATGAAAACAACGCTAACGTACATTAAACATAAAGCAACCAGTAAACTCGTGGTAATAAATAACATTAATAGACTATATAAGGTAATCGAATCTAATAATAATAACAAAATATAGAAGATAAGGTATACAACACTATAAACAATAATATAATATAGCGACTTAGAAAGTAAATTGATTAGACAGATGGAAGCGAGAGGCTTGCCTCCTGAAAGTCTGGTGGGTCATTCCAAAGAACTCCAGTTGAGATCCATTTCTCAAGCGCATAAGACGAGGGGACTGTGCTGTGGTAGCATACACAGTGTGATAGTGATGTCTGCTAAAAGTCTGTGTCAGGCGAGTTTTCTGTGGAATATGGATGTCGATCAGCTGATGGAGCTCGGGGGCTGTTAGTAAGCCTTCATTCGTGTGTGTCCGTTCATTCTGATAGGTAGTCAACGTACTGTTAAAGAACTTCTTTGCAGCCTCGTGAGATTAGCGTCCATCCCTTGTTTGTCAAGAAAGAAGAGAGAAGGCCTGCCGGCGAACCTGGTGAAGTCCATCGAAGAACAGGTCACACCCAGACGCAACCTGATTTTCCCAGGCGAATAAACCTTGCAAAAGGACTTTTGAAGTCGAAGTTGGTTGAGTGGTATCTTCGACCCAGCAGATCTCGAGATCTTGTGTTTGCCGGAACTCTGAGGTCGATTTCAGCTAGCAGATCTGGACAGTTCATGCAACCATTCACTATCTTCCAGAGAAGGACAACATCAGCCACGTCACGTCGCAGGGCAAGAGGTGACAAGTTCAGATTGCTGGACAGTTCCTCCACAGGCACATCAAGATAGGCAAAACCCAGCCGGACACCAATCAAGCGAAGAAAACGCCTTTGTAGAGCCTCCAGTCTCGTCCTATTGCCAACAGTGTAAGGCGACCACATGGGACTTGCATATTCCACAAGCTGTCTCACAAGGGGAACAATACAGAGAGCGAAGAGCAGAAGGGTTGTCGATGCCTCTGGGAGAATCTTGCTATGAAACCAAGCATCTTGTTTGCTTTGCTACTGATGTAGTCTATATGTCCAGGAAATCCCATGTCGCTGGCAAATATAACGCCTAGGTCTTTTATACAATGGGACCGTGGAATGGATGTGTACCAGAAATGGAGTTTACGTATATGACTGGGGATTGGATGCGGTGATAAGTTATACAAGAGCACTTACTGGGATTTACAGACATGTTATTCCTGACACACCAATCCTCAATTTCGGAAAGGCTATTTTTAATTTCTTGAGAGTCTTCAGGTGTAGACACAGTGATGAAAATCTTCAGGTCGTCAGCAAATTGTAAGGCCTTTATAGTTAATTTGTCTAGTAGGTCATTGACAAAGAAATTGAAGAGGCAAGGTCCCCAGCAAAGAAACCCTGTGGAACTCCTGAGGAAGGTGAGAACTGTGTGGAAGTGGCGGAACCAATCCTCACGACCAGAGAAACGTTTTTGAAGATAACTAGAAATTCATGACAAAAAGAGGTTCAGCCACTCCGTAACCCAGCAACTTAGACACAAGAATTGTTTGGTATCGACCTTGTCGAAGGCTTTTGCCATATCGATGTAGGCTGTATCAACCTGGTAGTTCTTGCGAAAAGCAGACAAAACATATTCTTGAAAAGAGCAGGAGGTTGGAGAACAGTAGACTTGCCCTTCATAAAACCAATGTTGGGAAGGATGGATTATTTTGGATAGAAATGGATTCAGTCTATCTACCATGATACTTTCAAAAACTTTGCCAATTGCCGGCAGAATAGTGATTGGACGGTAGTTACGTATGTCGCTGGGATCATTCCCAGCCTGAACCCTTAACCCTTTAACCTAACCTTACCCTGAACTGAACCCTTTTTATAATATACTAATAAATATATAATATATTATTCAGTTATTTGACCTGAAAGTAGTCCTACAAATAAGCAATAGGAATAAAGTAAGGAAATGTCTTATATTATCAGGAAAAATTACTACCAACGAGCCCTTTCAGACACTTAATCAACGAATAGGTGACTTCCGAACAACGCAACAAAATAATGAAATTCCAAACAGCGTTGAACTCTAAAGTTAAACATTAAGGCTTCATTTCAGACATATTGAAATTTCACGTCACATCGAATCACTGTTGTTGAAATCATAACAATTCTCACCTGCGAAAATAGGTCAGCGATATAAATATTTCAGAAATGTACTCAATGTTCCTGGGATTACGCAAACATTTCTAGATTGTGTCTATCTTACTGTATTGGAATCCATGTTAACTTTTAAAAACATTAGAATAGAAAATAATTTAAATGTCATTGGTACGCTATTACAGTATACAAATATTAGATAATATTTAATTTATTCTACTGTCATGGCCTATATGATAAGTTTCCGCCACTCCTATCCATGATGCAAATAGAGCCTCTGACAGAGCAAGTTTTTCAGTTCTTTACATTACGCCAAAAGAATTATAGCATACCCATATTTGATGCCATGGAAAATTAAGATGCATTAATTAAAGGAATTTCGTAGAACGTGTGATTTTATTATATGCATCAATGCGTTATTGCGCCTGAGGGTAATGATGTCCCTTTCTGTAAAACCTCCCTCAGAACTACAAAGCCCACACCCTTGAAGTGGGCGTGCTTAAAGAACCCTAACGTTTGCGGCTCAAAGGGCACAGAACCTTTCCGTATGGTTATCAATCTGTAGCTGCGGATTTACTATCCTTGTGCAGAATTTATTTGAAATCTTAGGTACCTTTCAATAATAGTTTTAAAATTATGGTTTTGTTTTATTCGTAAAACAACATTGAGACTTGGAAAACTGCATCATGTTTAGTGATGGTAAACACCCGTATAAAATTATGAATTCCTTTTCTTCGTCACAAAAATTTACGTTTGAAAAATAAAGATTTGAATTAGATGTCAATAATCTTTCCGTCCAGTTGTACGTTTTATTTTACATTCATATTAAACTCACTTCAAGGCACTTCCTCTGTAACTCCTGAATGTCGTCTGAAAAGGCTCACTATAGGTTTTACATTCTATCAGTTTAAAATTCTGCCCGATAGCACAAAGGAATTTTTGAGATAATGTATTTGTTTTATAGAATAATAGAGGCTGAGAAATATGACTTTTTCTAAAGAACTACGAAACACATCCTCCAACTTTTACCCAGAATTCATACATTCTAAAATGGGCTCCCAGAATACATGTATTTTACTTGAAAATATGGCCGTGTAATTATATTACCTAAATAAATTGTATTGTATTTTTTAATTTTTTTTTTTCAAAACAAGCTACCTGTGATAAAAATATTAATAAAAATTAACATGTAACTCTATAGAGGATATATCTGCTGTTTAACTACACAAATTTGGAGACGCGAACTTAATAATTTTGTGTTTTTTACCGTCGCTGAGTGATTGACGTCCACTGCATGTATATTGCGCAAAAACGCTCGGCGATTATTAAATATTTATGTATAAGAAATTCAATCAAGTTAAATATTATTTAAAAAGTTCTATATTTCGTTAAGGTGGTTGTATAATTTTGTGTTTCATACATATATTGTAACAAAACCGCGTTATAGTGATCTATAATTATCTGAAACATTATTTTATACATTTGATATTTTTCAGTAAGTCGAAGAGTCTGTGATTACAATTTCAGAGCTAATGTCTGAAATTAGAGAAAATTATTGATCTAAGACATGAAAGACAAAATTATGTTTTTTATTACGTAAAGTAGATCTAACAAGATGAAAAATAAAAATTTGATTTTATAATAGCTTACATATGACTTTTGATTTATGAATATCTCGAGCCTTGGGGAAATGACAGGAACATTTATAATATGTAAAAAGGTTTTAGTTATTAACCTATTCAAAACTTAAACTGTAAAAACTGTACACTGGAATTTTGCACAAATATATACAATACTATAAATTAGACTAAGTCAGCGAGGTGCCTGAGAGTAACACATATTATATTATAACATGGGCATGGTTAACACTGATTGCCACTCACACGTATTCCATATTATCATGTTCCAAATATATATATATATATATATATATATATATATATATATATATATATATATAAATTCTAAATATGAAAATAAAAGATTCTTAATTTTCATTTTCTGTGTTGATGTTTATTCTGTTCATATTTATATTTATATAGCCCTATTTATATTTTTGTAATTTCCTGAAGACGGCTTAAGTCGAAATATAGAAACTGTTTAATGCATTTGAAGAATTCTTATTGAAGATTAATATATATATATATATATATATATATATATATATATATATATATATATTATATATATACCATATGTTTACTAAATTCTATATATAAAATACAGTGCATTCAATATCTCACTCATTCATCACTTTCTTCAACTTCCCTATATCTCAGAAAGTTTTTAATTAGCACACATCGACCTCATGACTGACACAGAAGAACTCATATAATCATAAACATTTAAAGAATTCCTGGGGTTGAAATGGGGTTTAGCATATTTAAGAACTATGTTATCACTCACAGAAAACAAGCCACAGTCTTACAGTCTTGAGATTGGTCACTCAGCAGGGTAACTGATTAATCACCGGTATACTGACGTTAGAGTATTACTCGTGTTATTTACATTTTCAAAGCTACCACTATCACGTTTAGTTGTTTTGTATTATATAACAAAGATTGTGTGTCGGCGTTAATTATAGAGTCGTGGTAATTCTACCTAGCTTGCAAGAGAACATTTATAACTTGTTTTAGATCAAACTTGCACAACGTAGTCATTGCTTTTTTATTACTAATTGTTTCAAAATACAACTAATAAGAAATCAATCATTAACTTTTTAAGTTGTCTAACTTAAAACATCTCAATATATCAAGTAGATATTTTTAATATTTTAGTCAACAAGTTTTTATTTTAAATTATTTATATTTGTTATTAGATGAATAATTATTTAAAGACACGTTACAATTTGAATACATTATGATATATCTCATTTCCTCTATTCACGAAAGATTCTTTCACTCGTCAATGGGGTCATCGTAATTCACTTCACTAGAAAACAGGCATTGTTGCTAATTCAGAAATCACAGGAGAACTGACCGTGTTTGGCTAGCCTGTATTTTGCAGATACCGAACCTCCAACCCCTCCAATACCAAACAATCACAGTCGAAAAGTTCTGTTGCGTGTGGTCGCACAACCCATGTGGCATTGATATCATTGTTTAAGCAACGTTATCAGCCTGTCATTCTTATTGCCTGCATTTTAAACTTTTTTAATTTCTTTGTTCATTCATTACGCAAACAAATGTGTGGGGCTGCATCCAAAATTACAATAATTTTTGTTCGCGCACGGTAATTATCTCCAGTTACACCATAACTTTCTGAAGACTATAACACTTATTTAGTTAATAATATAATAGCCGTTAAAAATTCTAGAAAAAATAAAGAAAATAAAAATGTAATTTATAAGTTCATCACGTGAAACAGACTAGCTTTTCATAACCATACAATGATTTGTTTTGATTTTTTGTAACTGAAGAATAGGGAACTATAGACCTCTACACATTACTATCAAAATCGGTGTTCATTTAACGAATTAATTGTTTCCCTAGCGTTTCCAGGAACATCAGTATGAAGCCAATTATTTTTTAATGATGCACGTAATGTAGTCGAACTAATAACTTCTAGCAAGTCTCAAAACACTTTATTTTTTCAGTACACTCAGTAGTTAGGATATTCTGAGAGTTAGTTGTACAATAACTGTTTACATTAAAAATAATATAGGAAATGTAGGTGTCGGTCTTCTTATAACAATGCCATATAAGCATTAATTTTGATTCCTTAGAGAATTGAAATAAGATACTGGTTAAGATTTTTAATCGCTCCCCTTGATCTTATAATACTGAAAATTCCTAGAGCACCCATAAAATTATGGATTCTATAAACCATATTTATATAAATAATTTTATTAAAATTTTAAAATTAAAAAGCTGATAACATTGTGTACAGTATCTTAGTTGTTTTGCTTTTATTACTGAACTTCTAAAAATCAAATTAAAATAATAATTAAAAAGCTACATATGAGAGGCTATCAATGCTATTAGTATTTCTAATAAAGTATCGATGTTGATACGAATATAACAAAGAGTAATTTTGTTCATAGTTCAACATGCTATTCAATAATGTAGAAGTGCCCCTCAATAAATACTCAACATTCATACTCTACTGCCATGTAGTGTTTTATTGAAACAATCATGTTCTTCGATTGGTTATAACAGTTTATACGTGATATGACACAACTGCACCTTCTAGTGAAATTGTTTCACTATTCAAATTGTAATTGTTAACTCACCAATAATGTTATTGGTGAACGTGTTATAGTACTTCGGTGCAGTTTTCGTGTACTAATATAGGTTAGTAGATCTTTCTGTAGATTGAATTATACGTTACAATATGTATACCCATCCAAAGTACAACCAACATACACTGTTACACCGCAACGAGTTTGTGGCTTCAACATAAGGAAAGGCAGTTGAGAAAGACTCGAGGTCTGTGTCAACGATTACCGTAAAAGAGAACGTACTTTAAAATAATCCTATACATTCCTGTCTTCAATATTTAATAATATGTTACAAACTTAAGAAACTGCAAGAGTACATATTAATTTACTTGATTAGTAAACAATATATACCGACACATATGTATACTTTTCAGAATTAACTAAGTTATATCTGTAAACTAAAACATTGTTCCCTAAGTGACAGTAAATACTGGCTTGACATTAAGACATTCCTACCAGCGTGACATCAATTGCGCAAAGTTTACACAAGATATCTTTGTTATCAGCACATCTGGTGACATCCTTATTATACTCGTACATTTTTATATAATTTAGCCACTCCCTACTCTAGTCAACCATATAAATAATATTTTCAGAATTCGCCACCAGCGTTTTTTAAGTAAGTTATATAAGGACAGTGCAATCTCTATAAAAACATTTAATAAACGCTTTATAAAATAAAAATAACCGTTATAATGATTACTTGTATTCGGGATTAGTTCTGAATCATTACATTACCATGCATGGGAATTTGAGAACTTATACAATTAAATTGAATCCCTACAATGATAAAATTTATTACTGGATTCCAAGATACTATATGGATATTAAATTACACCTTGCGTTAAGTTTATGTTTTTAGAATATGTTTATAATTGTT
This sequence comes from Homalodisca vitripennis, assembly GCF_021130785.1. Classification (NCBI taxonomy): domain Eukaryota; kingdom Metazoa; phylum Arthropoda; class Insecta; order Hemiptera; family Cicadellidae; genus Homalodisca; species Homalodisca vitripennis. The sequence goes on from NC_060211.1 coordinate 14,311,910, forward strand.
GTAGAGATTACTTTACAGTACAATTAAAAACACGTGATTCCCAATATAAAACCAATCTGACTAATAGGGTTTGTTGAATATGATAGCGTTGATAATTCATTAAACCCAGAGTTACTAATATAAATATAACTTTGCAGAGTCAAGTATATAAGGTCCGTTCGTTAGTTTGATATTGAGTTATCTCGTAAAGAGATAGACAGGGAGCATTTTTTTCATTGACCAACACAAGACTTAAACCCTGTACCAGCCTTGCGGCATACCAGAGTGGCAAATTCAATATTTAAATATATGGTCCTTTACAATTATCGTTGTCAATCTTCTTTCTTCTTGTTACAATTTAGTTTTCTTCTTAATCTTCTCTCTTCGTCTTCTTTCTTCGTCTTCTTGATCTTCTCGTCTTTTCTTCTTTCTTCTCCGTCTTCGTTCGTAGATTTATTTTTCTTATTATCTCAGTCTCTTTCATTTGCTTTTCTCGATCAATTATACAGTCTCTCTCTCACTTTGTTCTGCTCAGTATTATGTCATTATCGGGTTTTTTCTTTTGGTCAAGTGTTGAGTGTTTGGTCAAGTCTTTATATAAAATTTCTTGCAGCTTTATTCATACTATCTTGTTCTTTTCTTGTTATTTTGTACCCTCTTGGCCGTTCTCTGGATTCTTATTGCCCTCTGACAGTGGGTAGCCAGGTATTCGTTGCCCGTCCCTAACTTTCGGGGAGGTGGGGCTTTTCTTGTTCTTGTTCATAATTTCTTGTTATTGTCCTTGTTCCTGCTCTTGATCAGGTTTCTTGTTCGTAATAGATAGCATGTCATTTTAATAAAACTCTTCCGTTATTGTAGGCTTACCAGTATAATCTTAATTATTGTTCTTTTTTCTTGTTCTTTTCTTGTCATTGATTTTTGTTCTTGTTCTGCGGTTCCTTATACTTGGAGTATCTCTATAATAAAATGGTTCCTGTGTTGTGGTCTTACCAGCAGGACAGGGAGCAAGAAGAAATGAAATCTTTCCAGCCCCACACGTTACAGGCTTCGCTAACGTTCAAAAAGAATTGTGGCCGAAAATAGTATCGCCATAAAATAGTTTCTTCAATAAAGCTTTTTTATATACAAAATAAAACAATCACATTGTACTGTTTAGCTACGATCCGCCATATTACTAATAATTAATACTCATATATTACAAAAGCTTTCACCATTAAACATAGTAGTGTAATCAATATTATATACATATTTAAATATCTCCCACGACAACAAGTTTACGGTTCCACTGAACCATTAACTAGCTATGGTTATAAGTCAGCGAGGGTAGATGGTATCTAGATTTGTGATGTGATAAGTTACCCTCGTTGTACTACACGCAACCAAACAGTGGGTCAACCCCTAACACGCTGGACTCTTATTTTCACACCTACTGAGAAATAACTTCCTCTAAAAATACATTTATTTGTTTCAGTTAGACGTTTAAATAAATTGCCTTTTACGATTGGAACTATTAAATATTTCCAACCACTCCTTTTAATATATACTCGTAACCACTTCCCGAACATAGAAACACTACTCATTGTTTCGCTGCAAAATATCCAATATATAATTGATAAAAATAATGAAAAATATAATTCATAGGGTATGGAATTCGTAAATAAACGTTTATGTATATAACAAGAATATGTTATAAGAATAGTTTTAAATATTTTTGGTTTGATTTCCTTCTGAATAATTGTGCATAAGGTTTAAATACAAAACAACCATGGCACATGGAGTCTTGAATAAACTTTTCTGTCTATAACAAGATTATGTAATAAATATAATATGTGATATCTTTATTTCATATCCTTAGAATAACTGTTTGTTAAAGTTTAAATATACGTTCTTATATTTATAGCATTCAATATCACCAGGATTAATCGTTCTATGCATAAATGACTTCTCACATTGCATCATACTTTGTTGTAACAGTTTAGGGAATACTGGGATGTTTGTTTGTATTCTATTTGTATTATATTATATTTTTAAACAAGGTGAGTAGACCTTCTGAATTATAGTCATTGATGCAATTTACAAAATAATAACGATTATAAAAAAAAACCTATACATGAACTGCCTTTTAAACCAGCTAAATAATTATGCTGATTATAATATTATAACTCACATAATATTCAAACTAAAATTTTGTGTGTAATATTTTAGTACGATTTTAATTTAAAAGCAGTATGTAACATAATTATTGTTCTATCCGTGTGTCAATAGTTAATGCGTTTTTATATTAAATAATATGGCTGTGTATGTTACAAAAATTACTTACAGTCATTGATAATTATATAATATAATTCATTCCAATCTAGTCATTTCAACATAACGTTTTATGACCATCTAAATGGTATAAGCTGGTAGTCACAATCGCAAGGACACATGGAATTGCTTGACACATTCAGGAAAACACGTAATGTGAGGTGTAATGTGTTCCTCCAACTGCGGCTTGTGGATATTGCAGTTGTTCTTCCGCAGAAACACGACATTTGTTGCCCTAAAGTTTCCGCTCGCATACCGCAAGTGTGCAGGCAGACCATGGAAAGCTTTATGGAAATTATTTCCCTATTATAACAGATCTGTGTCATTTCTGAAATAGGATACATGTAACTTTTATAATAATAAGTTGTGGAACTGTTTGTAAAATTTCCTAATTCAACAAATGTAAACAGACAGTAACTCTATAAACGTGTATGATCACAGATTATTAGAATCATTGCCTCCATCTATCTGCTATATCAGGATAACTGTAAAGAAAAATTGGATACTATTTTAACAGTTTACCGTTAGGCATTCCTAAGTTTTTATAAGAAATTTTCTAATTAATTCAGCATAAATTCAAGTGAATTAATGAAATAGAAAAATTATAGCGATTCACGCTTACTTACTAGTATGGGGACCTGCAAAGGTTTAAAAATTAAAAAATTCAATTATGCAATAATAATCAAAGTAAGAAGACATATAAAATTATAGTTGCCACATACTAATTATTAAATGAAATTTATGTTATAGTTAAATGATCGTTTACACGACTATAAATTGATTTTCCTAATGAATCAAGGTGTATTATTCATTATTAAAATAATAAATCAAAAGCAGTAATTATTACTTACTTCGATTTATTTTCGTTGTTTCGCATGCTAAATCAAACATTTGGTATTAATTCGGATCAACGAAACATGAAATACAGAGAAAACCTGTATAAAGGAATATTCTCTTCGAACACTTAAGTTTTAAGAGATGATATGAAACTTTATTATATATTATACATTTGGTTAAGTGACATACAGCATAAAACTGAGCAGCCACAGATTTAACCCACACGGCCAGATGTTGTGCTGCAGTAATGTACTCTTCACGACCAAATGTAACATCATGGTAAAAGCTGTTTCCTGTTTTACGACGCGTCTACTAATATAACGTAACACATCAAGGGAGACGTAATGTCCAATAAAACAAGCATTCTGCGCTGAGTACAATCTAAAAGTGTTTGGTGGAAAATACAACACAGAGCTATTTCCACATTTACTCTTAAGCTACGATTATGTTTGATATACAAGACAATTGACTTTAGTGTGAAAAGTAATGAAAATACTGTAATTACTACAGCAAATTTCAAAACTTATTTAGTAACATACGCTATATTCGTGATTTTTTTTTTAAATAGTTTGCTTCATTTTATGGTAAACAGCGTTTCTTGTAGTTCTGATATTAAAGATGCCAATCCTAACTAATCAAGGTACTCTGTGACTCTAAAGCCAATTTATATATAAAACAACCGTTCCTATGGACTTGAATCAATCTAGAGAAGGATTTGTAATCCTTTAGACATGAAGTTTGATCTACATTACTTACATTGAGAATCAAGTAACAGATGTTTTAAAAATATATTATACATTGTTGACGTAACAAATATTTTATCATGATCCTAAAAGGCAGTTTGGCCATAATCGAAATCCGATTTTTCTATGAGAATGTTGTTGTTAGCTCACTTTTACAGAGAATATTTTATTATCTTTATATAACTATATTAAGAAAGAAATTGTAGGAATATTTAATTCATTACGCAAGATTGTATGTTCATAAAGCAAGATGTTTTTAAGTGAACGCTTCAACTTTCATATTAGTTAAGGATTGATTGCAATTGAAATTTATTATTCGACAGTGAAAATAATGGTGATACATCAAAAATTTCATCAAGTTTTTAGTAAATAATATGTGGAAAATATAATTTAACAATAATTTTCACTTCAGATTTGTGCCAACTGTAACAGGAAGTGATACACATGGTAAATACACGTTTTCTGCAAAGTATTCAATCTGTTTTATTCAAATCCGCTTGCAAAAGGGAGTAATTGAATTTAATTCTGAAATAAACTTGAAAATTTTATTTTATTTAAATAAAAAATGCTTAATCTTAATTTTGCCCAATAAGTTAGCTTTGATTTAAATTATTTTATAAGAAAATCTGAACTGAGAAAACGTTTATTAGACATTTTTGTAATACATATTTTATTTTAGAAGTTTCAATGAACTGTTGTATTATATAAAACCTTCAAAAGGTACCTCAGTAATTCGACAAAGTAGTCTCCTGCCTAATATTCTCCAATAAGTATCATTAAATAATTTTAAAACTGGAAACACAATTTCAAATAATCTAATCAAAATATTATATAAAGAGATTTTGTAGGTTTAGCGGATTTTTCTACAAGTCCGGAGTAGATTTCGTTTGCAACACAGCGTGTGAGTGGAATGATGTCAAACGAGTTATTGTTCAAAAGGAACAGGAGAGTTATATTCTTTACTAAGATTGCTCGGGCAGAAAATGAGATCTTTTCTGATGTTGAAAAATTTTTTTAAAGTACGTTCTCTAATTTTAGTCCGTGGCGACCGTGAATCCTAGTGCTGCTGTGCCGTGGGTAACACGACATGAGTACTTGAGTTTTGTTTGCGTAACGGAACTAATTGGCAGTTAAAATCAATTCCAATTAACTGTTTAGTGGCTTTAAATTAACTCGCCAATCGATTCGGAAGAATTAGCCATCTGAGAGCACTTTATCAAAGGTTGCCTCATACTTAAATTTATGTTTTATTAATATATCTAGAAAGGCCACAATTTAAGATCAAATAAATGTAGATGCTACTAAGCTGCTGTGTATTATATACGACGTTATCTTGAGTCTTGTTCTGTACTAGTGGACTTCAATTAAATCTCACTGTGACCGTCAAAGCACTATTATGTTATAATTTTCCTGAATAGGTCTTTGAGATTTGACGATTGAAGAAATAACTATTTAAAAAGTACTCTTTCCAACATGACCATAAATATCTTATCCATTCTATTATTTCTTGCTACATTATTATTCAGGGTATGAGGACGCATCTGGGCACATAAGCCCAGTAGCCGGCTTTGCTCAAGCCTCTCTCTCGCTCATTTCTTTCACGATTTGTTCTGCAGACAGGCAGACAAACGAGGCTACAAACATCAACTCCCGTCAATGCACCATAATTGAACTTAATATCGCTTATATAAAAATAAAACTTGATGAATAATTGCGCGATTGCATTGATAGGCTGAGCGTTAGTTAGGAATAAATGTACATTTTTAGTTGAGGAATTTTAAATTTTGTACACTTAATTACTACTTAGACATTGATCAATAATCTATATTCTTGATGTAAAGAGGAAACTTATAAGTACAAGATTTAATTTATAGTATTGAAATAAGTCCTTTAAGTCACGAAGATAAAAGGTAAAAACACTTATGAGACAGAAAAGAAAAATGTCAGTTTGTATCCAAACCAAAGTCTGAAGATGATTCAGTTAAAAACATTATATAAGTCAAAACATATATATATATATATATATATATATATATATATATATATATATATATATATATATATATCACCTAAGAAATCATAAGGAGTGTTGCAGATTTTTAAATTCTATGAATTAAACTTGTTAAATAACATGAAAATCAATGAAATTCGAAATATATCTTACAGAGAAATGTTTATAGAATTTTCACTGGAGACTGATTATTTAGTGCAAATATAATTGCTAGGTTGACAAGGATTCTAATTATTGACATTGGTGTAAGGGGGTTTTAAGAGTTTTTGTTTAATAACAGTGTTTTTTTTTTAAATTCTTACTTTAATTATCCAGTAATTAAAATAACATTGTAATAAAAAGGCTAAAAACTGTAATCTCTTACATTTCATTACCGATATTTAGTAAAAACAAAACTAAGGTAATAATAAAAAAACTGATATTTACAATACATAATCACTCAGCATTATTAAATTACTTTAGCAATCTATATGGATCATCTTATAATAAAAATGTGAAAGTGAATTTGTTTTTGGTACACTTTCACACATGAACTATTCAACCGATTGTACTGAAATTGTGCGACGAAATTCGTACACTGAATTTGGAACGAATGGGTCCTAATATTAAACGAGGTCGTGAAACGTTGATTGGAAGGTAGGGCCCTGATATTAACACCAAAACACCGTGCCGGTTCGTCGAGGGAGCGGGCAGCCAGCTTTGATTTTAGAGCTCCGACCACAGAAACTCTAAGATGACCTCGCCCTACCGAAGCCAGAAGAGAAGAGAGCAAGAAACTTAATTCCAGATATCTAGAAAACCTGAAAAACTAGAACCAATCAAACAGGCAGAATTCCACAGAAACATGTAGAAAGAGATAAACCATCAGGAAAAACAGACGACTCGACCAGCTGTAGGGAAACAGCTCCCGGCCCGTCCAACGGCCAACAAAATAAAGTGGCAAACGCCACAATTGTATATTGATATTTTTAGTGTCTCTGTTTAGGATATAGGTCTACTCCTATTTCGAAAACCTCTCCGGACTATGATCCACTGGTCTCTAAAACAGCAAATAAATTCCATCTTAGTCTCTGCTGTTGCATTACAGCAAGCAAATATTAGTAATTTAAAGAGCCTGTTAAATGTAATGAACTGTTCTGTGTAAACATTGTTTATGACACCACAACCACGTGTTTAATTAATTTAACCACTATATCCTATTTGTTTCAATATATAGTGTGAAATCAATAGAGTAAGCTTGACAGTAACGAAAATTCTTATTTTAACCTTTTCTACAAAAGCTGTTGAGCACAGAGTAAGAAAACGTGTACAAAATAAAATTAGTATTAGTAAAACATATACTTTTAACCGTACAGTTGAGCAAATAGTATGAGTAGCTTGATCTATAATAAAATACATATTTAAAAGCTATTTTACTTTTAATACAAAGATTTAAAGAATGTTATAAACCCCATCTTGGGTGAATTTTGACAGAAGTAGGCTTTTTAGACCTGAGAATACGAGACCTGAGTAAATTACAATGGGCTTAAATATAAACTTTTGACAGATTCCCTTAATATTTGTAACATGGCAAACTAAAAATTGGCGTCGGAAATAAAAAATCAGTCAACCCCGGAGTGCTGATACACGTGAAAAGCCTAGGAAATTATGTGTTAAGCCGCTGATAGCTGCAATTTGAATCAAAAGACTAACACTAAACGCAATTTCTGAGTGATATAAAATCGACGAAAGACACTGCGGCCATTTTCACTCTATCATATTATGACATAAATTCGTTCACTAAGAATTAAGAAATTCGACATAAAGGTTTCTTGACATTGGTGTAAAATAGTTCCAGACCTATTAAAATCGTTGGAACTTTTTTAATAAATAAACGGAATTTTAAATGCAATGTATTGCAGAGTAAATTTTGGGAAACGCTATTTAGATAAAGCTATATTGGCATAACTTTTATTAACTTTATATACAACAATTAGTAAAATTTACATAAATAAAAAATGTCCATTTATGTAATAAATGATGTACATGTACGAATTTGTATATATTTTAATGTTTGTAACATTTTAACTCAATTTCTTACGTCAATAACTCGCAGATGGTCTGAATTCTTTTGGGGGAAAGCATTTTCATTAAACGTATACCCCTGCGTGTACGAACTTTTTGGGTTTCAGACCAAGACTTTGGTTCATATGCCACCTAATGTACGTAGATTATGTATGTAGAATCTTGGAGCATTGGAAAAACGGTTTTATTGTAGTATCACTAATATAAAGGAATACAACATTTTCCAATATAATATTTTATTTTGGATTTTAATAATTTGTGAAGTGCCTGATGATGGAATCTTTGATTCCGAAAGGCCTTGCACAAAATAAAATATTATATTGGAAAATGTTGTATTCCTTTATATTAGTGGTACTACAATAAATACGTAGATTATATTGCCTCACATACCGAAGATACTTTTCTAAATGAGTTTTTATCGTCAGATGAGTAATTTTTGTAGTTATAAACGTCCTACGTATTTACAGCGACAGCATTTATACTTTATTTTATCAATAACGTTTAATTTTTATCAGTAATTAGATTTCCATACGCTTTGAGTGTCCATAAGAGATACTTGATTTAAAAAGCTATGTGTGTTTTTCTAACCTTGTCAACGATTCTAAAATAATTTTACTAAAAATAACATAAACCTCTCTTTGAACAAACTTGTTGGTATTATAAATTGCTCAATTAAGAAATATAACTTTGTAACTGCTTTAATTATTATTTTAATATCTATTTTGAGTTTACCTGAATTTGACTTAGGAATAATAAATACATGTGTATTATGCTTAATACTCTAATGAAATATATTTTATTTAAATTCTTATTCAATAAGATTACAACACTCGGTAATGCAGTAAACCATCATACCAAAATACAGATTATTAAATTATAAGTCAATTGCTTTAATTGTATTTATAAACGTTTAGGAAACCTTTGTCATCCAGAAGTTATTTGCTTTACTTTAGGATATCGACAAAACAAGAGCACCCTCTGCCAACGCACAATGGAAAGGGTGGTTGGGAGGGTGGGCGACTCGGAGTCACCCTAGATTAGCCCAATTTATTCAGACAACAGCCTTAGCTTGTTTTTCAGACCTTTTTGTCTTTCTCTTCTTATTTCTAGAAAAGCCACCGTCAATTTCAGATCCAAAAGCCCAGTAAACATACACCTCCTATATTATACTTTACTATATTATAAGTATGTTACGGTTTTTTTGTACAGTTAGTAGACAAGGATTTAATTGATGCGTTTTGTAGAAAATGAGGATTCAGGCTACTAATTAATAAATTTTTATAACTAAAAATTAATCACTAAACATGTTTACTAAGCGCTAATTTTGAGAACGATTCGACCTAGTCGGCTAATTCCTCGAATATTCATTGTATATGAAGGAGGTTTTGATGAAGAGAAAAACAGTAAAATTTCCCGAAATATTTTATAAATTGGTTAAATAATTATAATATTTATGGAAATTATTCTAAAATTGAGTGACCTTAACAGCTGTTGACGCATTGAGCTGAAGTCCGTTCAAGTGGCAGAAAAATATGCTTACATTTATATTTTAGTAAATATTAAATGTAAAATCTTGATCAGATGTATTATTTATAACGCACAGACGACGTTACTATCCAAGACTTTATTGCATACTGCACCACTGACAAATTTTAAAATATAATTAAACGCTGCTACAAAACTCACTGTAAGGGGCAAAAGCTGTGGATTTTTGCATGAAGGATACTCGAAACTGGCTCACTTGACATTGCGTATAACATTTTTACTGTAGCTTAAGTTAAAACAAGGGATGGCATACTCTTTCACTTATACTGGGAGTGGAACAACAGCAACGTAAGTAGATCTTTCGGACCTAAGTAGTTGATTCAAGTTTACATAATGCACTGGAGTAAAATAGAAAACCAATTATACCGCTAGAAGCTGGCTGACTTTCTTGACACCGTGATAAAGCTCTTTTATAATGAACACTAACCTGAAGGAAACAGGATTTTTCCGGACATTTGCCATCGTTCAGTGAAACAAAAAATCAGTAACACTACGTTTCGAGATCGTCAATCTGATCTCTTCTTCAGGTAAAGAACTAACCTTATACATAATTACAAACTAGGTTAAAATAAACAAATCTTACCAAAGCGTTGTGGCACGTCTAAGTCAGGAATCACAACCCTACATGTTGTTTGTCAACTTCACTAACTCTATAAACATGCACTTAGTAAAAAACTATACCAAACACTAATCATTAAAACTTAACTACGGAATACAGGTCACAATACGTCTTCATTCGTCTACTAACCACCTACGGCAGATTTCGAAACGTAGTGTTACTTATTTTTTGTTTCACTGAACGATGGCAAATGTCCGGAAAATCCTGTTTCCTTCACAATCCTTCCATCGTCAAAAATAACCTTCAAACAAAGAACACTAACCTGTCTTACCGAACTATTCATTACCAGACTACCGTCCGAAAAAATACTTTCATTACCCAAACCCTACATATGATTATTTTGAAATTTTGCATAAAGATGGTCCGGATTTCCCCATATACAGAAAGCAGATTCTTCATAAACGAAGTAGGCGTTTTAGTTCCAAGTATGTATTATATTTTCCTCATAATGGCAAATGTAACTGAACCAATGCACTAGAAATATTTTAGACAGAAAATAAACGCTTTTTGGGCAAAGGAGGTTTTTGAAACATGCATATGTATATGTATATATTGTCTTAATTGGGACATTAAGTCAAATTCAAGTACAATACTGTTAATAAATCTAAAGAGTTTGAAGCAGACCATTTTTTTAAAATAAGTACTTTTCCTACGTATAAGTTACGTATTTTTTTATCGCGACATTAAGGTAAATAAATTATGGCAGTGGAAATAACTCATACTGGGAGTAGATTAAGAGGAAATGATTTCCGTTTGACCTAAGTGGGTTTCAGAGGCCTAAGTATTTATATTCTTGTTTGGGATAAAAAGAAATTTCTGCTGTGGTTTCGCATACAGTTAATTCCAAGCCAATATGCTCTTAAAAGGGCCAAATTTGATATAAGAGTCGATCATAATGTCGCGTACTCTCTCATCCTCCTATCCATACACCATGAAATAGTACGTGCCTAATATTGCCTATTTACATTTTAAAATATAATAAGGCTCCACCATAATGTATCATAAATACTTTAGACTGGGAAACTACGCCCATCGACCTTGGATATTAGGTGCAAAGCCGTGGGTTACTGCTAGTTTTGTGATAAAACTATCCAGTTTCCAGTGGCAATGAAAAACGTGTTATGTGTCCAGATGTAGCCCTCAAACTTATCAAGGTGCCCTGCGTTACGCTCTGGACAAAGGTATAACACTTTAGAGTTGCGATTTATTCAGTTTTTGTTTTGTTGGCTATTCGCTGAGAACCTCAATGTGGGTCATGTCTTGTCACAGTAAGTTTGTTAAATATCAGTTATTTATTATTAGGTTAAAATAATGTTGGTGTCATTAGATTTGTGATAATAGCCCATAAAATCTGCAATTCATATAATTCTAGAGAAAACTGCTTTCAAGAATCAAAAGATATTCAAAGTTTAAAGGTTTTAATGGCCGCCATTTTTGTAATACTGAAGATAATTTCACAATAATGTTTTTTTTTTTAATTGGCCTTGTATTTGAAAAATTTAAACCAATTCAGTTATGTGGGTCTGAAGATGTTCTCATTGAGTACGAAAGGCCTCACAAAAATAAAAAACCTATATTATTAGAGTGTTTGTTTTAAATTAAAATCTAATTTTCAATAAGAAAAGAGATTCAAGAATGTATTTAAACCGAATTTTGTATATTTAAACTTCTTTTCTAATAACCACATACAGGCAGAGAGATATGAGAAACTAAGCATCAGAGACCCATTTTCATATCGTGAAATATGTTTACCTTCAACTGAGCTATAGCGTGGTGTACCTATGTCCACAGCGTTACGGAAAACTCTATATAATATTTAAAAATGTCTTTTAAATGTAGGCTTACAAATAGAGGACAAACCAGTATAATATAGAATCCGATATTTATACTGACATTGCATTGAAACAGAACAAACATGATTTTGATGTTCTGCGTATTCATTTTAAAATTATCATCAGATGTGAAAAGAAGTGTAAAATTATACAAAACGTACACTTAATAAAGCTACATTTCTGTAAAAAATTTCTAAATCCATTGAATTTTCAAAAAACTCTCAAATTAAATATAAGGATTAAATTTATTTTGCATGGAAATATACTAAAATATTTATAATACCATCTTCCAAAGTTTGTGTACCTTCTTATAACAAATTTCAGTTGTTAGTGGGTCAATGTTTTACCGGATAATTGGAATTAACCTAAAGGATTACAAGGTATGCATAAAATTACTTTGTATACGGATACGTGGTAAATGATAAGCGGTGACGAGGGCCATTGTAGGGTCAAAGGGAGGGGAGTGGAGCTTAAGAGAGCTTACCTTTACCTCCATCATGACCCTTTATCTCCATAATGAAAACATACGAGATATTACAGTGGAGTGTGGCTCAGAGAGGTGAGGGGTCCCTTCTCTTGTTTAGACCTCTCTCAGTTTTCCAGGTTATTACACCAGTTATTTTAATAGTTTTCTTTAAATATTATAATGCCACTTATATTTAATTACTATTATATTTTTACTACTCTTTGTTGTATTTTGTTTTACTTTTAAAATACTACGTATGTAGGATAAAAAAACTAGGCATATTAGAGTTATTTACTGGCAGCTATGTATTCAGTTATGCAATGCTTTCAATAATAAATTATTAGCAGCTATATAATAAATAACATGTATAAAACAAATAGTAAGAGAGTTACTTACTCAGATATAATTCATTTTGTCTATGGAATATTAAACATACAGCAAAATACTTTGTCCCACATTTTCTACAATAGTTTATAAAAATATATTTATCCAAGTAATAAGTATTTTTTATTCAGATGAACAATCCCTGGTTGTTTTCTCTGAACGGAAACCTCCGCTTTATTTCACATTCATACTCAGCTCTTGAAACGCTTTGAGAATCCCAGGAATTCGCTTTCTATAATGATATATCTCATATGCATATCCTTTACTACTCGTATAAATGGATTTTTGCAATAGTTGAATTGACTAATTATTGTTCTATATAGTAATATATTTTTCAAACTCACTGTTTACTTTTAATGTAATTACTAAATTGAAAACACACCTATCAATACTAATAACTTTTTATTTTGTGAGGTCTTTCGATAGCTAGGCTATCTTCATTTAGACACGTCACGAAATTAAATACAAAAAGTAAATTTTTTAAATAATAGTTTAAACATATGTGATTTTAATATTAATTTGTCTGTTGTAGCGTATAGGTTAAAACAAGATTAAATCGTTACTCCGAATTACAGTACTATATAAAGTTTTAAAGTTATTTTTGTACTCTTTGTGAAAGTGCGATAATATTGAGTTTTGTATTGTTCCATCTTCTTGATTTAATACATTTTCTATAAAAGCTTGATTTACTTTATAGGATCCCATGCATTTAAATATCAAGTAGTGTTAATGTGTTTTAGTAATTTTAGGTTTCCTTTTCGTGTAGTGTGTCCAGAATTAATGCAGTAATGTGCGACAACCGATGTTTCTTCTCTGTTGACTTTAAAGTGGTTAATTTAAATAAAAAGTTACTAGTATTGGATGGTGTGTTTTCAATTTAGTGATTAAATTAAGAATAGCTAATAAAAGCTCTATCTTAAACATTGTTTTATTAGTAATCTTTCAGTTAGTCATAAAGCATATTATCGCTTATTCGATTATTCATCATTAACTATAATAATCCAAAAAAATATACTAAATTACGTATTTATTGCATTAAATGAATGCAGATACTAATGAACGTCGTTTATTAAAAATATAAAATAATATATTCTTCTAGAAATATTTATGCACTTTCATTTAAAATATTTTAAAGTTTATTACATAAGTTTTGAAACAGATTTTACTCATTATAAGCAGACTTTCTACAACCAGTGACTTTTACAAGCAATGTTAGGTGTGCATGTTACGTTATATGGCATGTTGACATGGCTTGACAGAGGCCTTCACAATGACGTAGTGATAAGATCAGAGGGCGAACCTCGCACACCTGCACCCCAACTTGTAACACAACGTTTCTACATTTAAAAAATTGCTGAATTTTTTTATTTACAGCTGTTTGTTAATAGCTTTACACTTTGATAATCTAATTTCAATTGTAGCGAAGTCACAGTGAAGTTTATGTAGCTTTCATTGAAACCCATAATGAAATATATAAATATATCTCTTTGCATTGTATTCATCCAGGATCTGTCAATTTCTCAATTACAATCACTCTCATCACTCTTTCATCTGCTGCACATTTTAATTAAACTAAACATTGACTGTTTAAGGTACGTAAATGACAAAAGTACAAAACAATTCACGTTCTGTATTTACTTATGTTTGATGCCTTTTGTTTTCACTAAAAAAAGGTCCAACAAAAGCCTTAAAACTAACATCCTGTTCATTTATCTCAAATAATCCATCTACGGGAGTTCCTCAAGAAATCATCTACAAGATATAAAAAAATTTGCCCTACTCCATTACCTGACCGAATAAACTGGGGAGCTGTTTGCCTTTTTTTAATAAAAAAATGCTGAATTTAGTTCGTGTATGCATACTTACTCTTGAAATCCTTTTGTTACTGAACTTAATCAAATCTATATTAATTGTAAGGTATTTATTATTACACTTCAAATACTGTATCTAAAAAAACAAGATGTGCAACGCAACGTGAAATTTGTTTCAGTTATACTAATGCTTACGTCATCATGAAATAACTATTAGTATCAGTTCATTTGGTATATAATTGAGTAAGTGTTACACAAACCTATCACCCGAGGGTATATAATAATTGCATTTTTTATGATTCTATCTGTCTTTCCGCAAGATATCTCGAGAACCGGTTTATATACATTACGTTTAAGGCAACATCAAGTTTGATAGTGGTGCATGTTACTCCATAGGTTCAGCTAAGCGTTAGTGAAGATTTTAAATTTTTTACCACGATGGCAGTAACCAAGGCGTAGGCCTTATTTGACTTTTAAACAAAGTGAGTGCATTTATGGCATTTTAACATATGATGTAGTAACATGTGTTGCTCTACATTTGACAGTTTACACGCAACTTCAGCGAGCTTGTTATGTGAAAATTGAAGTAACACAATACAACTACTTATCAAAGCATGACTTAATTTAATATTTCCATATATTAAAACCGAAGGTTCATAAAACAAACGTGGACTTACTTTTGTCTATTTTAACCAAACGGTAATATAGACATAACGAATTAAAAGTGGCATAAATCGATCGTTAAAAGGTGCTGTCTGTTCATTTTGTACCATAAAAAAACTTTTTATTTTAGGCGTTAAGAAAAGAATAATTAAATCCATGGTTTAATCGTATCTGGTGGTGTTTTCAGCGTGTACATTTTATATTCCGGTTGTGGTTTGATCCAGTTTCTACAAGTTGAAAATACGGAGTATAAATGTAGCTACTGAGCAAACAACAATAAGGCAATATCAACTACAATGAGCACAGCGCTGGTAATGAGCAGTGAACAGCAAGGATGTGGTTGTGGACAGTGACAAAGTACTGCCCGGGGCTGTCGGATGTAGCTTCACAAAAACAAGTCCACTGACAACAACAGTAGGCAATATCAACTACAATGAGCACAGCGCTGGTACTGAACAGTGAACAGCAAGGATGTGGTTGTGGACAGTGACAAAGTACTGCCCGCGGCTGTCGGATGTAGCTTCACAAAACAAGTCCACTGACAACAACAGTAGGCAATATCAACTACAATGAGCACAGCGCTGGTACTGAGCAGTGAACAGCAAGGATGTGGTTGTGGACAGTGACAAAGTACTGCCCGGGGCTGTCGGATGTAGCTTCACAAAACAAGTCCACTGACAACAACAGTAGGCAATATCAACTACAATGAGCACAGCGCTGGTAATGAGCAGTGAACAGCAAGGATGTGGTTGTGGACAGTGACAAAGTACTGCCGGGGCTGTCGGATGTAGCTTCACAAAACAAGTCCACTGACAACAACAGTAAGGCAATATCAACTACAATGAGCACAGCGCTGGTAATGAGCAGTGAACAGCAAGGATGTGGTTGTGGACAGTGACAAAGTACTGCCCGGGGCTGTCAGATGTAGCTTCACAAAACAAGTCCACTGACAACAACAGTAGGCAATATCAACTACAATGAGCACAGCGCTGGTAATGAGCAGTGAACAGCAAGGATGTGGTTGTGGACAGTGACAAAGTACTGCCCGGGGCTGTCAGATGTAGCTTCACAAAACAAGTCCACTGACAACAACAGTAGGCAATATCAACTACAATGAGCACAGCGCTGGTAATGAGCAGTGAATAGCAAGGATGTGGCTGTGGACAGTGACAAAGTACTGCCCGCGGCTGTCGGATGTAGCTTCACAGAACAAGTCCACTGAGAACAACAGTAAGCAATATCAACTACAATGAGCACAGCGCTGGTAATGAGCAGTGAACAGCAAGGATGTGGTTGTGGACAGTGACAAAGTACTGCCCGGGGCTGTCGGATGTAGCTCACAAAACAAGTCCACTGACAACAACAGTAGGCAATATCAACTACAATGAGCACAGCGCTGGTAATGAGCAGTGAACAGCAAGGATGTGGTTGTGGACAGTGACAAAGTACTGCCCGGGGCTGTCGGATGTAGCATTACAAAACAAGTCCACTGACAACATCACAGAACTTCTTAATGTTCACATTACAATAACCTCGATCTATGTTCAAACTCTGACGTACAAAATTAGTTATTGAGTGTCGGAACAATGGTTGTGGACAGTGACAAAGTACTGCCGGGGCTGTCGGATGTAGCTTCACAAAACAAGGTCACACTGACAATAACACAGAACCTCGTAATGTTTCACATTAGAACAAACAATGATCTATGTTCAAACTCTGACGTACACAATTAGTTATTGAGTGTAGTTACAATGGTTTTGTACATTCACGATAAATAATGTTCAAATCTTATATGTCTTGAGATTTTTTGTTTATTTTTTCTTGAATGCCATTGATATATTTAGGACTAAGTGTTAAAAATATCACTTTATTACCTCTATGAAATATATAACTTTTATTTGGAAATGGACATCTTCACTCTCACCATATACATATCATTTTTAAACAGTTTTAATACTTTTTATGTATTTGTATAAGTGTTTCTATTTGCTATTTCCAAATTTTTATTGAAATTTTAGTTCAGTTCCAAACTATTTTTCTAAAATTATGCTATGCATTTTATGAAGGAATTATCATTGTGTATGAAGGGAATGGTGGAAGGTTACAAGTTGATCGTGTAGGGCATCCATGTTAATACGCTGGTTTTATTCTAATAATTGTATTTAATATTGTTCTACTTGTTGTCCTAGATTTATTGCCTTTTGATCGAATAAATTCTTTATCTTTTGTTGATGAACTACTTTCGTTTGCAGGATTGATGTCCGGTGTCAATTAGGCTTATTCTACACGAATTGAAACAGACTGTAAGGGTTGAGTAGAGGGTTCCCCTCATTCTAGATTAGTCCAGTGTTTGTTCTAGTAGAATATGTAATAAAGACCAAGATATTAAAAAACCTCCTATGACAATATTAGAATAAGAAGTATTTTGAAAACCATAAAATTACCAATAAAAATGGAAAAGCCCGAACTTTAAGATCAAATCAAAAACCGGAGAAAGGTTGGGTATACTTGTATCTTTGCCAAGAATGCAATATATAAGGTTACTGTAGCAATATGCTAATAATTCAGCTTGTTGATGAACGGTAGCCTGTAGGACACTTCTATCTGGCTGACAAAAAGACTCATCTTGCCATTCACCTCTATGAAAATCTCTCTTTGAAATTACAATTTTAACCTCAACGAAGTTATTATGGAAAGAAATTCCTCGTTTAATCTGAGTGCCAAGGATGTAGAAACCCCACCCCCCCCCCCCCCCACCCCCCCCCCCCCCCACCCCCCCCCCCCCCCACCCCCCCCCCCCCCCACCCCCCCCCCCCCCCACCCCCCCCCCCCCCCACCACATAACTAGGCTATTGTCTGAAGTCTAAATGTGTATAATTCAAAAATAAGAGTAATAAGTTCAAATAATATATAGGTTTCGAATAGAGATATATTATACAGTCAATATCAATATGAATATTCCCATCAAACTTCTTCACCCCAGACCTGACCGTGTTTACATTAAAGGAACGCTGTTGCTCAGAGAAATATACCTGGTAGTATATATAACTTTTCCTTATATAACTGTATGAGCTGAAACTGCGTTGGTTCTGTTATCTTTCCTGTTAAGGACAAAGTAAATTTATTCGCACTACATAAAGGCCTCTGGGCTAACATTGCTTGCTCTAGGTAATGTAGAGTTGCTTTAAAACCTTATGTGATGTTATAAATAAGAGAAGTTCGTTAGAAAACTCTGAAGAACTTAAGAACGAGAGAATAAAAGCTAAAGCTTGAATTAACATTAACTTGTGTAGTAACTTTATAAACCAAATTCAAAATTGTAACAAGCAACAACTAGGGTTTGATGTCCATTATCAGTCTGACAGTTCCGTAATTTATTTTAAAAATAGAAAACCACATTAATATTAATAGGTTCTGTTAAGTTAAGCTTTCCAGTAATAAAATTTTTCACCAGCAGACCGATCGTTGACCGTTAGGTATCGGTTGTAATAACAGCACCAGATTTGTGACGCCAGAGAGAGTTTTCCGGCCACTTTCACTTTATCATCGCCCCAGCTTCCAATATTACTGATGATTTGTGATTAAGATGGCACTCTATGTTATTAACCTAAAATATCCAACATTAACACATAAATTTGAAATCTTTAAGTAATATAATATTACTTATCTCAGCTTCCTAACAACATTTCTGCAATTTAAACCACACAGTATTTTTAAAATACCGCCACTCATTTACTTCTCAAAAAAACATTAGTTATTAAATAAATTAACATTATTAGAATGTTTGATGGCAGTTAATTAACTAGCGGGGTTGATGATAGGTTGTTATTCATATAATAACAATGATATTGAAAACATGTTATGCATCTGTGAATTAAAACGAATAAGTATATATTAGGAAACCTCAATCTTATTCACTAATTAAAAGAAGTAGCGAACGTCAGAATCATGCTAAGTTATTAATACATTTTAATATGACGTTATGGTTTTTAGTGAGATTTTAAAGACATTACGAATACTTAAATAAAATACCATTAGTTTTGCGATAGAAACAGTTTTATCATTGTTATATCATTTACACCACTAACATTACATTTTTTATTATAAAACTAACAATTATGAGTGTGATTGTAACTCGTTTCATTCAAAGAAAAGGTCCAGATTTTTTAAGAACCTTTAAAAATGCATTTAAGCATAACCACAATAAGTATTTGAAGTCACAAGCTTTAGTTGTGTGGAGAGTCAATGTGGAGAGCAAATCAATTTCCTGATGAACAGCATTAAAGTAAAATAAATATCTGTAAACTTAATATAAAAAAGTACTAGTTTTTATTGAAGGTTTTAAAAAGTCTGTATGGTGCATATATTAACTTATAGAAAATAATTAAATAAATTCGTATGCAAAATACAAGACATTTTCCTGAGTATCTGTAGGGATTGAAGAAAGTCAAAATTTAACTTTACTAGACCCAGTAAGAAGGCGCTATTAATATTCAATTATAAAGTACTACGATTAAGCATGTGGATTTTTTTCTGTAACACCTTCGATTAGCATAGGCTTAAATTTTAAGTCCGTTAGAATCACCTCTGAAATCATATATTATAACACTATTACTGACCACTAGTGAAGTAACACTGACATTTTTGTTTAAAAACTGTATCACACCAGTATCATTAGTTGCTATTAATGCATTTCCAACTATTAAAATAATACATACTAGAGCTGGAAAAATCTATTAAATATTTTGTTTCTGTTAGTGAAAAAAACTTTCTAGAAAGCACCGATAAGGTAAATTCCACTTAAGGTAGCCCCAAAAACTTTTGAAAACTTTGTTTATATGTGATAGGTTCAACCAAATATACAGTAAAATTTACACGGGTTAGATGGAAACGAAATAAATTAGGACTTTTAGATAAGAAAAGCCTTAACGTTTCACAACACAGTACAACGAAACGCTGCATACCATATAAATAATAAATGTAGTGACTTATGGTTTGCAGTGTTTATATTCATATTATTAGGCTATCTGTCATTTACTCGTCATATAAAAATATTAAATCTTCAGGGAAAATGGTTCCGCTTTATGGGAACACTTTAATTCAATCTGTATTTTGAATTGAACAAGTCATAATAACCTTACATAATATCTTATAACCCTTTTAATTATAGTTTTGTTTTCAAACCTTTTATAAAAATATACTGAAAATATGTGTACCGTTTTTACTAAAACACGCTTATCTTTACTTTGTTAGATCAAAGATAGCATAACTTATAACCATTTGACGTAAAGTTTTACAAAACTATTCTTTTGTAAATGAAATATTTCCGTATCAGCATGTCTAATGACAACAAATCAGTCTTCCGTGATAGGAAATAACATTTCAGGTGGAAGAGAGCTTGAAATATTCACAATTGTGACACATGGGCTACTGTTGGAATGGTATTTTTCAAAGGATTAATGTTATTCTGCCGTGGATCAGTGAATATTAGTGAGATTTGTAATTTGTGAGGCACCAATAGGACTAATTTTATTCATATCACGATTGCTAAGATAATATTGGAAATTTTGATTTCATGAAGTACTATACTCGTAAGTATGTGTTTTATGGTGCTTTCCATTACATATTGACAAAGGTCTCAGATTTGAAGAGGTATTTAAGTGTTTTAAATTCATTTATCAGTTTTTTCAAGCGCATTGTATAAATTTTATTTTGATAAAATTCATTTCTACAACGTATAATTATTACAGTAAAAGGTCTATGCATTTTTATAGTGTAAAGGTATATCAAATTATATTTTAAATAGTACTTGTTACTTAAAACAGTTGTGATTATTATTAAGAAATTATTTAAAAATGATTGCCAACTATAAACATTTCATAGTAAATTTAAAACATATTTTATGACGGATTTACATTTCATTAAAAACGTAAGCAACGCGCAGATATGGGTCACTCCCTAGGTGCACGTTCGGAATGTGGAGAATTCTAATATGAGTTGAATATCTGAGAAAGGAGTTAATTTTTCCGAACCTGATTGTTATTCCCTTGTATTAGTCATACTAAACACTATATGATCCAAATAAAACAGTTACTCTTTGTAACATATCTAAAATTGTGTTAATAACTTCGTAATTATCATTATGAATTTCGGAAATTAAGACTAAAGCAATCAAGTCAACCTCGTAAGCCATTAAAGAAAATCTTTGACGTGTTACCATTATAACCAGTTACTGTGTATACTACTTCGCTATTAAAACTTTTTTGAACACAATTATTATCATTTCCATCAAAATGAAGGAAATTTTCACTATCATGCAAGAAAATTAAATGGTATATAACATTTTGTGAGCTGGATCAAAGATATATATATATATTACTCAAATGAAAAATGTACTATAAATTGCGAAAAATATCCAGAATTCAATGGTCCTGTATGTCTTATGACAGGTTATGTATCTAGTATAATTATAGTAGGCTAGCCGCTGAATAGTGCTGTGAGTATTTGTTTGCTTTAAACTCTGGGTTTAATTATTTTTTGCTTAGAGCACTCTGAACAATACAGATTATTAAATTTATACAATTCAAACACTATCATATTATTTTGGTATTTGCGTCGTACTAATAACCAGAATTATTCTTTAAAAGAAGATTAGGCTTCCCAACTACTAACTATACCAAACATATACTTTAAATTACTTCATGTCATATAGTAGGATTTGGGTAACAATAATGGCATTGAGAACGCAATAGGAACAGATTAATTTCTATACGAACATAGCCGTCAATGATGCTGATCCAAATCCAATTTATGGTCGTACTCCATCATCGAACTCGATGCTGCTTTTATAGAATTTAAGCTTCATGCACAATTTGAAGTGTGCATGTTAGTTTGTTTCCAAGATATCATGCGAACAAACAAGCGCAGAGAAAGAGAGAGAAAGAGCGAGAGTGAAAGAGAGAGTGAGAGAGTGTGAGAAAGAGAGAGAGAACAAAAATATCTTCATACCCCTCCAATGATAGGAAACTTTATATTCTCCCTACGACATATTTCGATATTTCTAAGCTTATGTTATGAAAGACTTTTAGGCTACACGTACTACTGTCACATGTTAAATTGTTAGTGGTTGTGCTCAATTTGATCATAGATTTCCTTTTTCTGTGATTTTCTCATTAGCATCACGTTTACTCATAAGAACAGTAAACCATTTTCAGTAATAATTATTATCCATGGAGTTAGATGCACCATCATTGAACATGATATTGATTAGAAAGACAGTACAGATGTACATATAAATGATTTTACTATGATACACACTTTATAACTTCCTTGGCAGACAGAAGAGAAATTGTATCATCCTACTGATTGAAAGGCATCAATGATTCTCATCCAAATTCCATAGTTGGACATGGATCATCATTGAAATTAATTTCAAACGTCTCTGTAGAAAAGTATCATCTAAATTTAATGTTTAAAGTTAAAATGTACTTAAAGATTTCTTCATAACAGAGTGTATAAGAAATAAAAGTCACTTTGATCTAGGGAGAACAAAACGCAAGAATAAACCGTGGTTTTTAACATTGCTATCCTTTTCTTAATAGATTTGTTTCATTTTAATTTATGAGTACAAATGTCATAGTTAAAATTTCATCTGATATTATTCAGTTTGCTTACAATTTTTATTTATTTCGATGTTCCTTGTTGCCCTTATGGTTACCCTTACGACTAATGCAAACGTATTCACAAAAGCTCAGCCAAATCCTATGGAGTGACTCTCAACATCATCAAACTCAGTATTGCATGTATAGAAACGATGCTTTGTGAAGTATTTCAAATCTAAAATTTTACTCTGTCATTTTGTTTCGAATCAAAATGTTTATATTATTAAAACTTTGCCAACGAGCTAAATGGATTCCACTCTTACTTCATTAGCTAAAGTTTAACAGGAATTTAAAGCATGCTAGAGTGAAATAATCGGTGGAAATTCCTTTTGCCAGAGTTTAAGTGGCGTTACTTTTCAAGTACAAGTTAATTACTATTCCTTTACAGAATAAAGTATTGTATGTATTACTTAAAAACAATTCCATGCTGTCGATAAAGAATGTGAAAATTTAATGTCATTATTTTTTTCTATATGACTGTCCTTCCTCTTACGTAATTAATATATCTTGGTATAAATAAGTTTAAACTTTGACGCTATTTATATTCTTCGTTTAATGGTAGGAAAATAATCAAACTTCTTTTACTATAATACTCTTTTAAGTCTCTTTCACTTTATAATTTGATGGAAAAACCTTCTAAAAGAAGAAGCAATCGTTTTTAAAGATTTTTTTAGTTATGTGTGTAAATGTTTAATATATATCTTTCACATTACAATCGTAATAAATTTAATTACATTCATAACATTAGCCTATTATAAGAAAAAGCTTTGCTCAACTTGCTTCCTCAATTTGGATTTCTTAAATATACACACATTCTATACTGTACAATAAAAATGCCGGAGTGCCATAATTTGTAGTTTGACAATGAAATTTTTCAAGGATATAAAATAATAGTTCTATAATTGTACCTTTATTATTATTTTTGTTAGCGTATTAGTAATCTCTGTTTAAATATAGGAGAGGGAAATAAATTTGCTTCAAATTATATATTATTATATTACTTTTATTTCAAGTCTATATACCTGCAGGCATTAAACCTAGTTAAAAAATTGCAAAGTATATTTATAAAAGTTCTTTGTTCAGCAAGTTTACTAAGAGAAGAAGCCATTTCGCTTCAGTCGTTTCCACAGATAATGTAGCTTTACTGACTTTCAATAGTATTATATGAATCTATGAGGTATAATTAATTCAAAGGACAGAAGACTAACTGATTAAATGTTCATCTGAAAATCCCGGCGAAACTCATCAGAACTTTTTGAGGGAGTTGTTTCAATGGAGAGAATGTTTCTCTATTTGAGCACGCTCAACTTTTTTTATTACAGCAGATTATTTTAATTTAATACTTCCTTTTTTACGATAAAAACGGCAATATTTTTAGGAAGTATTTATAAAATAAATAGTATAAGATGTGCTGTAAAATGTTTAATCCTTTAATCAAGTTGTATGTTTTTGAAATTATTAAATGTGAAATTTGTAATCAGTCTACGTAATGTAATATTTCTTAGTTTGCGTAAATATTTGGAAACGAAGAATACAATTCCAATATTTCAGATTAGGATATATATTTTTATTTTAATCAAGCTAGTATCAAAAAGGGACACGCGGATATAAGTTATAAATATTTGTCCAATATGCAGTGGGTTAGACTACAGGAGTTTTTATTGAAAATTCGTGTACTGCCTTGTTGGTAAACACCGAAATTTAAAAATACTTACGAGTTTTATTCACTGTTTTTTGTAAAGATTACGGAAAATTTAACAGTTTCCAATCCAATTTTTGAAAACAAGAATGGACAGAACAGTTTTTGAAAAATTCACTTTGTAACGTGTTTATTTTAGTGCGACTTAAAATGCACGTAATCTCCTTCTATGTAAGCCAGAAAATAATAAACTTAATAGGTCTAACGTATATTTTAAACTTGACATTTCAGAAACACATCTTGACATTGTTATAAAATAAATAATGTCCGTACTTTAAGGCAGATTTAAACACACATAAGTGATACTGAAGAATAATCCATGAAGATGGATGATTTTGGAAATTTGCTTGTGCCTATTATTGGAAACGTCAACAGACTAAGATGGAACCCAGAGGTTATGCTTCTGGAATTGTGATATGTACTTAAGAACCTAACTGACTGAAGAGTTTAACTGATAGTTCAGGTTAGTTCAGTTTAATTTTAATTTATTTCTCTCAGGTTAATAAAGTTTTTGCATCTAAGTCCTATGACAGAGAAATCTACCACAATCTTGTAATAAGTTGTTAATAAAGTCGTGAAGTCTTGCTTTTTTCATCCTAATGTTTTCTATTTTTGAACACATTCTATCAACTAGTACAATATTCAATTACTCTTGGTTTATACGATTTACGTTAAAACCACATATTACAGTATTTAATTCATACTTTTCATAAAGTAAATAATGTATCTATTTGAAAACAAATAGCATCTCATTTTTTACTTCAGTTTCTCGCAACGGTAAAGACTTAAGCTTTTACTATATTATATGTACTTATAAGATTAGGTATCATGTATCTGTATGTGATTTTATATTCTAGTGCTGACTTTATTTATTAACATAATAAGGTTATTAAAGACGAAGGAAACCTTGGTAACAGTTTAAACATCCTCCTCGTAGCTGCATTACAGACTTAAGTTTTTATATTCCAAACAGAAAATATAGTGGTAATTTTTTTTCGTAGTCTAAAGTTGGATTTCCACTAATATTTGTTAAATTTCGACATGATGAAAGTTTTAAAGAAGATAGACATACAATATTATTACTGTAACACGGATACGAATGATTCCACAATTTGATGTTGAAAGAAGATATCACCCAAGTTTCCGATAATGTCATTCTGACAGTGACAAACTGTCCTCTGGAGTGGCATTTACATGTTTTATGTATTACTCATCCAGTCCTACACACATTGGGGCAAGGGCTTAACAAAATATACACGATCCATCTTTCTAGTTAAAATGGTTTGTTCTATTGATATTGGTTCATTATGAGAATTATATTTATTCATCGTATTATAATTACAGTTCTCTCTTGAATTCGGATTAACTATATAATTATCAATAAACTGGGTATTATTTAAAGTGTTGGTAGCTAACCAATATCACAGAATGTTTTATAGGCTATCACTGTCTGGCATATCGTTGCGGATAAGCTGGCGAGACGATCTTGAGTTGGATGGGCAAAACAAGAAAGGTCATGGTCAAGTGATGAGAAGGGTATGAAATTTGTGGTGTTGGATCGCCCCAGTTTTTTTTTTCATTTATGGAATGTTACCATTGAATGTAATCGATAAAGAAAGAGAAATAACTTATTTTTACATACATAATCCAGATAAATGAGAGTTATTAAACGTGCATGTATTTAGTATATCAAACTTATAGCACTTAGGTTATAAGTTTAATCTAGGCCGTGAATTATACTTTTATTATTTAAACAGTTCTTCTCTGTATAACGTGCAGCAAGGTAAGCTTGATATACAATTTATATATTCTTTTGACTCAAGCTGATAGATAAGTATTGATATTATTGATTTAAGGGATTTATAATAAATATTTAGCTTGTCTCCTGGTTTTAATAAACAATACTAAATGCAGGCCAACCTTAATCCCCTGAGAGTAGATTACTGAGCCTGCTATAATATACGTGCATCTATCATAGAAACGTATGCCACTACGGACACATAATACGTTTTCTGAAAATCTTTAGAGTGCAGCCACATATAGTATAATACTAAAATTAAATATCTTGAGCAAAAGGCATTGCATTTTAAAAGCATTAAAAATAATTGTATTGTTAATTCGGTTTAAAATGTATGTATCTTAATTTACATCAAACGACTGTTTTATGATTGAAAATATAGAAATCTAATAGAAAAGAAGCGCTTTTATTAATGGAAAACATTTCTTTACCTTGCAAATGTTGGTCGGTAGTGCACATAAAAAAGACTCGGCCGTTCAATTTAAAAATAACTATATTTATTTTTAACTTTGTAAAAGTAGTGGGTATATTTTAGAGCAAAGGCTAAGTAGTGTCATTAATAAGAAGAATAAGTTAAATTTGTATTTATAAGACCTGATGAAAAATGTTTTCTTTACAGCGGATCTAATAAGACTCATGTTTTTGCTTAGGAATATACGAGCATTGCGATAGTAAAATAGGTAAACATTGTTATTTCTTGGAAAAAAGTGAAGGGAACTTGTTTTGTCCTTTTGACATGTAAAGATAATAATAACAAGTCACTTCCAACATTTCTCAGTTTCCTCATATACTCGTTATGATTAATTCATAGCTTTAATTGTGCTCCATTTTGCCATGTTTAGTCTCCAGGTTCCTGTGGTTTATAAATTAATAGTTTGGAAACGGTTTTAGGAAATTTTGACAGTGTAAAAGAAAATGTTAAAAACGTCACATTATGCGATTATTACACACTGTTTCTGGTATGAATTTGTGTAGGAAGCTTTTAGAACGATCGAATGAAGTAACTAACAGTATTATGCCACTTATGGCACCTAATACAAGGTAAATCCTCTTTCTGTTTAATATTGATATAGTTTGTACATTATACTGTATATACTGTATTATAAACATTTAGTTTTTGGATTACGTAGTTATTCATAGGGCCATAACAATTGTAATATATATATATATATATGTATATATATATATATATATATATATATAAAATTTCAATAAAACATTGAAGCACAAAGAGAGAGCAGCCAGTACCAAAATAGGCCGGTGACACTTGAGGCGTTTTTGCCATATCGCGACTAACCGCCAGATGTTTTCCTCTTTGACTTCTTAGTCATACTGTGTACGAGTACTTTATCAAAATATTAACTGTAAATGGTTTAGTGAAATAGAATGTTCATTATACACGTATTTTTTTTAACATCTGTGTGGGTAACATTTAAACAATCATACTTAAGTGTATATATAATTTCAATAAACATTGAATCGCAAAAAGTACTTGCTCCGCCGGGACTCGAACCCGGATCTCTCACTTGCCGGGTGAATGTGCTACCATTACACCACAGAGCCCTCACTTTTTACGATTAAATTATTTTGTATTTGGCCGTTTCTTTCACATATGTGTTCAAAAACCCAAACTAACATATGATCGGAAGACCAAATACCTGTAAAATGACTTTGGTTTACATTAATTAAATTTGTATAAGTGGCAATAGCATAATTTAATTTCAATAAACATTGAATCACAAAAAGTAAAAATGTACTTGCTCCGCCGGGACTCGAACCCGTTTAATGAATGTGTATTGTCCATTTGGTACACAGTGTATTGAACCTTTCAAGTAGTACTCTACTACTACTTTGTGCCTCATATTTATTTAACGAAATTTAACGACAGTTTTCAAAAATACCTTAGACTTGACATGGGAAGGTTGGAGGAAGGAAGAACGGCAGTAAGTTTGAAGGTAAGCAATAATGGATTGCGGCAAGCTGGAGAGATGTGTTGAATATTACAGCACCGCAACTTAGTGTAGACCCATGCAATGGTTCCAATTTTGCAAGACATGCTCTTAACTATACAAATTTACTATCGGAGCAACGTCAACTTGTTTCTACTGAAACAGCAATGTTTATATACCACACGATGGCGTACTTAAGTTATATTGCTTGTGTATATTAATAAAAAAAATATGAAAGAAATAATCAAATCGAAGAAACATGCAGGGATCTACTTTTACCGATTAGATAAACTGATAAAATTTGAAAGTTATATTTGAAGTTATTTCAACCAATATTAATGCTCTTATACAATGATTATTATTTTGAAGTACTTTCATTGTGTTGTTTATATCGCATTAATAATTAAAAGAGCCAATAAAAATCTGATTTATCCACAAAACATGTCAATTACAGTTTGAATTTACAATAATAAACATGTGAGGGTAGTTTTAATATTGAACAAAACAAAGTTACAAACGTACATAGACATTAAATATTTTATACCAATGGGGAGCAATCACCTGATAATACGCCATCGTCTGCATCGTGCAGCGCAAGCATATAATTGATTATTAAATAGAGAATACCAATATAAGAAAATTTATCTAAAAGTTTAAATGAAATCTTATACTAATACAAAAGATCTCTTAATATTACAAATCTACACTATGTACATCTTATTATTGTGAAAACAGACAGAGAAGCAAAGAGAAAGTAAATTTTGTTCAGCTACCAAGATGTGACGATACTTGTGTTTTTGTGCAGTATGAATTGAAATTTTTACGTGAAAATCCACATCAGAACTATTATTCGAATCCGTTTGACATGGGTAGGGTCCGGGAGGAAAGGAGAAAAGTTTAAAAGGTGATTTTAGACATAAATACAGGACAGAAATGTAAATTTAAACATGTTAGTACCTCGTAACCGAGATAAAGCTAGCGGTAGTTTCAAATGAATTGTCACCTTAAAATTTTAATAAACTACTTCTCAAAACTTTAAATTTATTAATTTATAATTTGTATACTATTAACTTTATCTCCATAAATTTTCTTAGAACTAAATTCTCTACAATTTTATGCCATGGACTTAATGCATTTGATAGCCATGTAATGAAATTATAGTACCTGAAACGTAAACAACTTGTTTTAGATATTGAATAGAATAAAATCTAAATTCCAATCTAAAATAGAATCTAGAAAAAAACCTAGAATCTAGAATAGAACCTAGAACTAGAATAGAACCTAGAATATAGATTAGAACATAGACTCTAGAATATAACCTAAAATCTAGAATAGAACCTACATCTATAATATAACCTAAAATCAATAATAGAACATAGATAAAATCTAGAATAATTAGAATCTATGATAGAGTTCACTTAGTTTTACAGCTTTTCACGTATTAAAAATCCCTCAAGGCAAGTGCTACCATTGGTATTGGATCTCAGGTAATGTTTGTGTCAAAGCTTGGAAGCATACGGAGTCCATGATAAATTGTACACTCCATGTGTCGTAAACGTAGGGAAACTGCAGGTCATTCCATACAAGCTACAAATGAGGTACTTCATCAAACTATGCAAACTAGTATATAAGACTATGTTAGATTACTGAACTAACCATTTTTAATAATTACGTAGATTTCATTTACATTTTGTCTTTTTTAGTCTGATAATATAAACATTTATTTATAAATACCTTTTACTAGCTACCCTTTAAAATCGAAGTCCATAGTATTCTTAGTGAATGACTTATGATGAAATAAGATAAAGCCCAAAAAGTTAATAAGATTATTTTCATGCGTAAGTAGTCATACTTAAGGTACACATTATATCACTGTTCATCGTTGAGGATCAGATGCTAAGCTCAACTTTGACGGACATGTCAGAATTTGTGCGTGTAGAGCATCTTTGTTTTAAATGGGTTATAATTTTTATGAAAAAGCTGAGTTTCACTGGTTGCTATAGAGAACAATACTTTTACACAAAAGCGCGTACTTCCAGCAGCATAAATATTTCCGGTCTAATGTCAAATCAAATCAAATCAAATTCTTTTATTGCAAGGACAAACATGTATGAGTTGCATAGCAAACGTCAATAATTGTATGAGTCTATTCTAAAATTTTAAACATTCATACCACATTACCTCATTCAAACATACAGTTTTACAATCCCGCATCTTTCATTCCTGGCCAATGAAACCCACTTCAAACATTGGAGTCAGTCATTCCAATTGTGTGGTCTCCCAGTCGAATTCAAAAAACTCATCTGCATTATAAAATGTATGCGACACCAAAAGGCGTTTGAGACGAGCTTTGAAACGCCTTGGGCGTTGGGGTAGTTTTTATAGAGTTGGGCAGTCTGTTGAGGAAATTAACACCTGCTTGCGAAGGCAAGCGTTCACAAAAACTACCGTTCTGTGTCTTCCCGTACGGTAGTTTTCTCTGCCTCGTGTCTCATACATGTGTATGTCCCGGCCTCTGGTTAAGGCACATTTGTACATACAAAACATGGTTGTTTCTAAAATGTAGAGACACGGCAAACGTCAACAGCTGCAATTTCTTGAAAACCGGCCTGCACGACTCTCTGTAATTTGATTTTTGCGATGATTCGAATCGATTTTTTTTGAAGTCTGAAACTCTCTGGAAGAGAGTGTTTGCACACGCTCCCCACAGAACCAGACCGTAGGACAAATGGGGATAAATCAAGCCGTTAATACGCCGGTTATCAGTACCTGACTCGGGCAGTATTTTGCTAAAGACCTCAGAACGAAAATTCCTGAGGAAATTTTGGCACAAACGTGGTCAATATGATCATTCCAAGTCAACCCTCTATCAAGGTGTATTCCCAGGAAATTTTTGAAGAGCAGACTTCGTCCAGTGTGTAGTCCCCCAAGAAAAACTACGGGTTCACCAAGGTTTTCCACCACACGCAAAGAAAAATTCAAAACATTTGATTTTGATGAGTTTGCTGTGAGATTGAGGCTGTTGAAAGTGTTGGACACAGTTGTTGATGTCAACAAAAAGCCTGTTGTTCCAAAACTTCACTGGATTTCCCACTGAAACAGAGAGTCGTATCATCAGCATACTGCACTAGTTTTCCATGCCGAAGTGATGATCCTATGTCGTTGATATAGAGCAGGAAAAGCACAGGACTGAGTATGGATCCCTGTGGGACACCATATTTCAGTTTTATTGGCCTGGACAGTTGATTTGAAATTTGGACAACTTGGGATCTGTGGCTTAGGAATGAGCTAAGCCATTCAAGGGGCACGCCTCGAATGCCATGAGACTCAAGTTTGTCTAGCAGTGTGTTATGGTCAACGCAGTCGATGCTTTGGACAGGTCAAGAAAACACACTCATTGTGTGTTTCCGATTTTCTATCCCCTCCACAATCATATCAAACAAGACTAACAACTGCGTCAGTTGTCGATTTGCCCTTTCTGAACCCAAATTGTTCATCAGAGAGCTGATTGTATTTGTCCAAAAAAGAAAGCATTCTTATGAGAAAAAGTTTTTTCAAATATTTTGCTCAATACTGGCAAAATTGAGACAGGCCTATAATTATTGATAGACAGCGGATCGTCTTTCTTAAATATTGGGACAACTTTAGCGACTTTCAGGAGGGAGGGGAAAACTCCACTTTGGAATGAAGAATTTATCAGTTGGGTTAATGGCCTCACTAAGTGCTTGAAGACACTTTTAATGAGCCATGTTGACATCAGATTTAGATCGTTTGATTTTTTGGCTGGGAGCTGCTGAATAATTCGTTTAAGCTCATCCTCAACAACAGGCGCCAACACCATGGAGTGTGTGGGGCTCTGTCTTCGCGAGGGGCGTACTTGAGGTTCAGATGGTCGAGGACTCAGTCCCACCAGCAACGGTTGCGAAAAAACCCGTTAAACTGGTTAGCAATCTCAGTTGCATCTTCCTCAAGTTTGTCCCCCAATTTTAATTTTGATTTGCTTGTGAACTTGTGATTTATTGTTAATGATGCTCCAAGTTGTTTTTGAAATGTTTTTGGAAGAGAGAATTGATTTGGAGACATCATATGCTTTTGCAGCTTGGATCACTTTTCTGTAAATGCTTTTATATTTCCTAACAAAAATTTTGAAGTTATCATTTGAAGTATTTTTATAAATTTCCGAGAAAAACTTTAATTTTTCTCTAGAAACCAAAATGCCTTTAGTGATCCAATGTTTGTTGTTTGATTTTTTTCGCAAACACTAATTTTTCTGGTAGGGCAGCAGAGATGTTAAAATGAAAATTTTAGAGTGTCGTTAAACGTTTGAATTGCTGCTCTACAGGATCAGATGAATTTAGAAAATTCCATGTCTCTTTAGACAGGGAAAAGGGGTGTTGAGGTGAGCGATGTTTTCTGGCCTTACGTCTCTTACTGTTTGTGTACTTTTGGGCTCCTTTCTAATTTTATTCCACTTATTATGACCTCTTGGCCATAGTGGTCGGAAAATCGCTGTGTTTACCACAGACACTGCGAACACTTGAGTGATTGGAGAGATGACGTTGTCGATAGCCGATTTAGTTGTAGCCGTAACTCTCGTCGGAGTGTTGACAAGCAACTCAAGGTTGAATGACCTCAATAAATCGACTAGTCGAATGGTGGACTGATGAATTTTGTCCAACGCGTCAATGTTAAAATCCCCATTACGACGAATTTTCTGACGTTGGTTAGTCAGTTTCGTAAGTAATTGTTCGAATTTTGAAAAGAAAGTGTCCTTACATCCGCTGGGAGACCTGTAAATTCGATCACTAACAATTTAGATTTGTTTGTTTGCAAATTGATTTCCTACTGCTTCAAAGTCTTTTTCGGCTAAATCTTGGATCGGAAAGGGGGATCGAAAATGTACTGTATATACAGTGATACTGTAAATGTAAAAATATGTGTAATCCTCCTTGACCAACTTAAGCTGAAATCATCACTTTGTTTTCGAATTTAATTAAATTTGTTCTATAAAAGTCTACCGGGAAACCTTTTTGACTGTCATCTTCTTATAATCTTTCTCCGATTTCAACGAGCATTGCAAAAAAAGAGAAATAAGCACAATTCCAGCGGTTCTCGATATTAGCAAATAACAACACATATTGTTTTATAACATTTCATTTACTACTTAACTAAAGTCAAGTATTCGTTTTCAAATTAAAGCGTTCTTAAATAAATAAAGTAATAAATTGAAATTAATTAATGTATATCCTGTACAGGAAACACAACATTGTCACCGCTTACACCGGACAGTTCATCACTGTCAGGAAGGCATTATCATACATATTGGCGACTGAGGTGCTCCTGTGTTCCCAGGACTGAGATGCGATGTGCCATCTCTGTAAAAGAAACATCACATCGCCACCACTTACACCTGACAGTTCATCACTGTCAGGAAGACATTATCATACATATTGGCAACTGAGGTGTTCCTGTGTTCCCAGGACTGAGGTGTGATGTGCCATCTCTGTAGAAGAAACATCACATCGCCACCACTTACACCGGACAGTTCATCACTGTCAGGAAGACATTATCATACATATTGGTAACTGAGGTGTTCCTGTGTTCCCAGGACTGAGGTGTGATGTGCCATCACTGTAGAAGAAACATCACATCGCCACCACTTACACCGGACAGTTCATCACTGTCAGGAAGACATTATCATACATATTGGCAACTAAGGTGCTCCTGTGTTCCCAGGACTGAGGAGCGATGTGCCATCACTGTAGAAGAAACACTACATCGCCACCACTTACACCGGACAGTTCATCACTGTCAGGAAGGCATTATCATACATATTGGCAACTGAGGTGCTCCTGTGTTCCCAGGACTGAGGTGCGATGTGCCATCACTGTAGAAGAAACACCACATCGCCACCACTTACACCGGACAGTTCATCACTGTCAGGAAGGCATTATCATACATATTGGCAACTGAGGTGCTCCTGTGTTCCCAGGACTGAGGTGCGATGTGCCATCACTGTAGAAGAAACACCACATCGCCACCACTTACACCGGACAGTTCATCACTGTCAGGAAGACATTATCATACATATTGGCAACTGAGGTGCTCCTGTGTTCCCAGGACTGAGGTGCGATGTGCCATCACTGTAGAAGAAACACCACATCGCCACCACTTACACCGGACAATTCATCACTGTCAGGAAGGCATTATCATACATATTGGCAACTGAGGTGCTCCTGTGTTCCCAGGACTGAGGTGCGATGTGCCATCACTGTAGAAGAAACACCACATCGCCACCACTTACACCGGACAGTTCATCACTGTCAGGAAGACATTATCATACATATTGGCAACTGAGGTGCTCCTGTGTTCCCAGGACTGAGGTGCGATGTGCCATCACTGTAGAAGAAACACCACATCGCCACCACTTACACCGGACAGTTCATCACTGTCAGGAAGACATTATCATACATATTGGCAACTGAGGTGCTCCTGTGTTCCCAGGACTGAGGTGCGATGTGCCATCACTGTAGAAGAAACACTACATCGCCACCACTTACACCGGACATTTCATCACTGTCAGGAAGGACATTATCATACATATTGGCAACTGAGGTGCTCCTGTGTTCCCAGGACTGAGGTGCGATGTGCCATCACTGTAGAAGAAACACCACATCGCCACCACTTACACCGGACAGTTCATCACTGTCAGGAAGGACATTATCATACATATTGGCAACTGAGGTGCTCCTGTGTTCCCAGGACTGAGGTGCGATGTGCCATCACTGTAGAAGAAACACCACATCGCCACCACTTACACCGGACAGTTCATCACTGTCAGGAAGACATTATCATACATATTGGCAACTGAGGTGCTCCTGTGTTCCCAGGACTGAGGTGCGATGTGCCATCACTGTAGAAGAAACACCACATCGCCACCACTTACACCGGACAGTTCATCACTGTCAGGAAGGCATTATCATACATATTGGCAACTGAGGTGCTCCTGTGTTCCCAGGACTGAGGTGCGATGTGCCATCACTGTAGAAGAAACACCACATCGCCACCACTTACACCGGACAGTTCATCACTGTCAGGAAGACATTATCATACATATTGGCAACTGAGGTGCTTCTGTGTTCCCAGGACTGAGGTGCGATGTGCCATCACTGTAGAAGAAACACTACATCGCCACCACTTACACCGGACAATTCATCACTGTCAGGAAGGCATTATCATACATATTGGCAACTGAGGTGCTCCTGTGTTCCCAGGACTGAGGTGCGATGTGCCATCACTGTAGAAGAAACACCACATCGCCACCACTTACACCGGACAGTTCATCACTGTCAGGAAGACATTATCATACATATTGGCAACTGAGGTGTTCCTGTGTTCCCAGGACTGAGGTGCGATGTGCCATCACTGTAGAAGAAACATCACATCGCCACCACTTACACCGGACAGTTCATCACTGTCAGGAAGACATTATCATACATATTGGCAACTGAGGTGCTCCTGTGTTCCCAGGACTGAGGTGCGATGTGCCATCACTGTAGAAGAAACACCACATCGCCACCACTTACACCGTACAATTCATCACTGTCAGGAAGACATTATCATACATATTGGCAACTGAGGTGCTCCTGTGTTCCCAGGACTGAGGTGCGATGTGCCATCACTGTAGAAGAAACACCACATCGCCACCACTTACACCGGACAATTCATCACTGTCAGGAAGACATTATCATACATATTGGCAACTGAGGTGCTCCTGTGTTCCCAGGACTGAGGTGCGATGTGCCATCACTGTAGAAGAAACACTACATCGTCACCACTTACACCGGACAGTTCATCACTGTCAGGAAGACATTATCATACATATTGGCAACTGAGGTGCTCCTGTGTTCCCAGGACTGAGGTGCGATGTGCCATCACTGTAGAAGAAACATCACATCGCCACCACTTACACCGGACAGTTCATCACTGTCAGGAAGACATTATCATACATATTGGCAACTGAGGTATTCCTGTGTTCCCAGGTCTGAGGTGTGATGTGCCATCACTGTAGAAGAAACACCACATCGCCACTACTTACACCGGACAGTTCATCACTGTCATGAAGACATTACCATACATATTGGCAACTGAGGTGTTCCTGTGTTCCCAGGACTGAGGTGTGATGTGCCATCACTGTAGAAGAAACATCACATCGCCACCACTTACACCGGACAGTTCATCACTGTCAGGAAGACATTATCATACATATTGGCAACTGAGGTGCTCCTGTGTTCCCAGGACTGAGGTGCGATGTGCCATCACTGTAGAAGAAACACCACAATCGCCACCACTTACACCGGACAATTCATCACTGTCAGGAAGACATTATCATACATATTGGCAACTGAGGTGCTCCTGTGTTCCCAGGACTGAGGTGCGATGTGCCATCACTGTAGAAGAAACACCACATCGCCACCACTTACACCGGACAATTCATCACTGTCAGGAAGACATTATCATACATATTGGCAACTGAGGTGTTCCTGTGTTCCCAGGTCTTAGAGGTGCGATGTGCCATCACTGTAGAAGAAACACCACATCGCCACCACTTACACCGGACAATTCATCACTGTCAGGAAGGCATTATCATACATATTGGCAACTGAGGTGCTCCTGTGTTCCCAGGACTGAGGTGCGATGTGCCATCACTGTAGAAGAAACAACACATCGCCACCACTTACACCGGACAATTCATCACTGTCAGGAAGACATTATCATACATATTGGCAACTGAGGTGTTCCTGTGTTCCCAGGACTGAGGTGCGATGTGCCATCACTGTAGAAGAAACACAACATCGCCACCACTTACACCGGACAGTTCATCACTGTCAGGAAGACATTATCATACATATTGGCAACTGAGGTGCTCCTGTGTTCCCAGGACTGAGGTGCGATGTGCCATCACTGTAGAAGAAACACCACATCGTCACCACTTACACCGGACAGTTCATCACTGTCAGGAAGGCATTATCATACATATTGGCAACTGAGGTGTTCCTGTGTTCCCAGGACTGAGGTGCGATGTGCCATCACTCAGATGTGTCTGTTCATAATATTCTGCTTCGTTCCGTAGAACACCGCCCTCCCTATGCATTCGAAATGTGTCTTATTTATCATCTTATTGTGTATTACAAATACTGTATACTACTTGTATTATCTTCGTTGGTATATTCTTTAATTTAGTACAGGTAACTCTCATACATCCATAAGCTGATGACGTATTTAAATTATCTGTCAGAGACTTCTGTGAGGTACTTATTAACAATAATTGTATGAATTCTGAGTTTAAATTAAAATATAATTATGCATAAGATGCTATTTATCAATAAGCACATAAGTCTTCTAACTGCCAGTGGTCTGTTTATGTGTAAAATATATAGCAGTATTATCAACCCAATATACATGTATATGCAGCTGTGTAAAATATGAATTTTTACTAGTAAATTAAAAAACTTTTTAACCTATTACAGCAGGTCATCATTTCTAAAGTGATTTAAATTACTGTGTTATTCATTAAAATATAACAAACCTTTGAATACGCTTTGTCTAAATTTTTGTCTGGCTTCCTTCACGATTAAGTAACCAAAAACACCGAAATGGGTTGGTTTATGTGTAATTTTTTTTAAACACGCTCTTTGCCTAGGTTTATTTAAACCTAAGTGACTGAAGTAAAGGTTATGATAGAATACCTCATAGAAAAGATCCTCATATCTTGCGTATCGCAAGCAAAGTATCCGTATTTATGGAAACAGCATAATATTTGAAGCTAAGCCTAAGGTCGAGATGAAAGTAATATCTTTTGTAGTAATCAAAATTTAATGATATGAATATGGGTTTTTTGAGGGCAAATTTGTTATTGTTTTTAAACTTATGTGATTTATTTTCTTTGCATGTTCGTTGTTCTAGTCAAAGTTGTTCCATTGTTCGAGTTGTTCACTTTGGCCTTGTTATTTGTTATACTGTTATTTATTATAGATATATTTATGGGGTATATAATATTTATTTTTGTGTAGGCTACTTGAGGAAGTTTATTGTTGTTGTTATTATTTGTTGCACTATTGATAAATATATATTTGTTGTTAAACCTTATTGTTATTTGTTATCGATTATGAAGTTTATAATTGCTGTTACCGTGTTATATATTTTATATCATATAATAATTATTTGTATATCTTGCTATAGCTGTTATAAATCACGTAATTACTGTCGTAAGGACATTGTATAAATTAATAGTTTATATAGTACATGTATAATAATTACTTCAATCCCACGCGCAACCTATGAGTTGCATGGGAAAAATAGAAAAATGTATTGCATGTTATTCCTGAATAAAGATGATTTGAACTTGAACTTGAACTTGAATGGCAATGGGCTAACAGACGTTTAAAGTTAAACCAAAATTAAACTTTGTATTTCCCAGGAACGTGTATTCTTGCTACTATTATTTTCTTAATAAGTATTAATAAACTAATTTAAATAAAAAATACATATATTAATAAGTAAATTATTTAATTAAGCTTATGGATGACATTAACATTTTTAAAGTTTTAAAAACCTGTCCGTCATGAACTGATTTTTTTTATTACAATTTCCTTTTTTAAATGATTTATATAGGTTTTCATGTACACCACGTAATGAATTTTTTAATGTAATATTTCACGTTTTTTATTTTTATTTCAGTAACTCTTATTTAAATTTCATTGTTAATCAAACGTAGAATTTCTGTTCTAGGGTATTAGGCTATAAAACCTACAGAATATGGCATATAATATAAGCGTCGGTATACACCCTTCCTGTCGTGGCATTACCGTTAGCAACACTTTACGTAGAATGTGTATCGCATGAGAAAGCTGTAGATTATTCCTCGATAATCACAACATCATAAATAATGATGTATGCAAAGAACACGATTCAAACAAATGTTAATATCTGTTTACGAATAGATAGGCAAATTCGTTACGACGTAAAAAAATAAATATATATTTCATCACGGAGTTAAAAAAAATTTTCTTACACAAAATATGATGAGGTAAATATAAAACAGTTAACCCAGTATTATGAGCAAACCAATTAACGTTTTGGTTCATAAACATGAATTATTATTCATTCATTTGATAACGAAAGAGTTATCCAATGAGATGAGTAAAAAGGCCAATCAAAAGCAGCCTGAAATGCATTAATGACTGAAACAACAATAGCTTCCGCTTTTTGTTTCGTTAGTTTCCGTTTCCACCCGCGCGACTGGGTTTCCCGCTCTTCCTCACAACTAGACTGCTGCATTTGAACCGCTTCTCCTCATGTTCCTTTATTCGAGTAAGTTTGATATTACTGATTATCCATAGATATTAGTCAATGTTCACTTGCAGATTTTTGACAAAATGGTACCGTACGCTGCATCTCATCCTTCGTGTGCTGCGTTTAAAAAGCGTCGGTTTCCATTATATTTTAACGGATTGCAAATTGGTATTTTTTTTACAGAAAACTACAGAAATTTTAATTTTTTTGGAAAGAATTTGTGAGTTTATACAGTATATGACAAAATAACATCGTAATAAAATACAGCTTACTATCTTTCAGGAATCAGATTTATTACAAGTTACGATTACATCACATCACGTACTTATATTGATTTTTCACTCTTTTTCTTTATACTACTAAAATAAAACTTACAAGTAGAAATTAAAATTTTGAGATTCAGTTTATCTACACATTTATTCTTTCAATAAGATCAACTTTAAAGATATTCGCTAAAGCTTATTCAAACCCATGGAGTAGCATGCACCATTATCGACCTCTGTTTTAGAGAAACATACAAAAAGGTTACAATTGTACAGACCCAAGAGTGACAGACTTTTCCTAAAGCTCAGCCAACTAATATTGTTGCCATAATATTATTATATTCTCTGTGCTTTCCGCAACATTAGAAAGTAATACTCGACCATATCTGTGATTTTTCTGGTTGTACTTAGTTTAATACCACTTAAGTACAAATTTAACTGATTCCTAATTGAAAGTGTTCTTGTTATCCTCATTATAAATAATACACTAAGTTTAAAATTCATCATCTGTGCAAAGATCAAAACTAAAATATAACTTTTTAGTGTTGAAGTATAAACCCTGACGTTTGGTTAAGTGTCACAATAGTTGTGTAGTCTTTTTACGTACATTTCATAAAGATGTTAAGCTTATATTCCAAATAAAATTTCGTAAAAACATTTATTAGTATCCTAAATATCACTTACATTTAAAACTTTATGTTTCTGAAAAACAAAAATTAATTAAACACAACCTAAGTTAAAATTAAGGGAAATGTGTACAAGATTAAATACTTGAACATTATATAATTACAAGAAGAAAAATTAATAAAAAAGCCATAATTAATAAATTATGTTCAATTAAGAAAGACACTTACACTTTTTTTAATGCATTGTCTTCTCCTTTACAATTTAATAGATTAAGAAATAAATTAATATATAAAATATATACAAGAACAAAAAGTAATGAAAGAAGCTATTATCTTCAATTAAGTGTGAAATTGTATAAAAAAACTGTCATATCCTTTACAGTTTATAAGTTTAAGAAATGAATAAAGATATAAATAGTTTACATAGTGTAACCCAATTATAGGATGCATTAAAATAATACTGTATATAATGATCTTAATTAATTTTTTAAATATTTTACCGTGTATTACGTGACCTGATTTAATGCAGATTTGTATAAACATTCCTTTGAATATTGCCTGAATAACATAATCTAGGACAGAAGTTCATACACATTTGATTCACTGCACCTTAATGGTTCCCTTGGCCTTTGAACAGGGAGTCTGGTCATATCTAGGCCATTAAGTATCAGCGCCATTTCATTAACATGGCTTTGGGTCACTGATTGGCTTCACGAGTAAAGGATAAATACTTTGCTTGTTTTCGCCCACTAAGTAAATATCGAATTTGAAACATTTTCTGAGTTACAGTGCTCAATACATTCCCAATTCAAAATTCAATGTTCTTTTGTTATATTATCAACCATTTTTATACTCAAAACACAATTATAAAAAGTGTAAATTTAAATAACAATGCGTATAAGTCGTATTGCATAATACGGACTATAATAATTAATTGCAAAACAAATGTAAATAAATGATAAAAGAATTTCCCACTCTATTCTTTTTATGAAATCTGATAGCAGACAGAATTTTCGTTGATATTTCGATGCAGTACGTTGACATAAACTGTAGAGTATATGTAATACATCCTAAAGATAGACGCATACATAAAGTGTTACAGTTATACGACACTACAACACGCTATGATATAACCGTACCATATCCTCTTTATCACTGGTTAGTGAGCATTAGACCAACAGTTTGATCAGTGATACATGAGCACAATTTTGTTCCGGTAGAATGAAGTAATTTCCGTGTCGTTTACGTTGCATTCTTCCTTGTTCCTGGCTTGGAGGACGTTGTTGTAATAATGAGATCACACTACAAATCCAATACAAAATTTAACCCAATAGTAATAATGTAATGTATTGTAAAACAATTTAAAATCTCAAACCTTTAATTGTAAAATATTGACTACGTTATAACTATAGAGGTTTTGTCTGTGTATTTTTGAAAGAACAAAAAAAAACGTAAAACAATTCAAGTACATATCCATGGACAGGATTAATAAACTGGCTTTGGTGAAGACCTACGGGAAACTGTCCTAACAATAAACTTCTAAAGTTAAGAGTCTTGCAACATTGTAACCATTGCATGCGGGGCTACACTAAGTTGTGGTGCTGTAATATTCAACACATCGCTGCAGCTTGCCGCAGTCCATTATTGGTTACCTTCATACTTACTGGC
Source organism: Homalodisca vitripennis (assembly GCF_021130785.1). NCBI lineage: Eukaryota > Metazoa > Arthropoda > Insecta > Hemiptera > Cicadellidae > Homalodisca > Homalodisca vitripennis. Next base: position 14,354,190 of record NC_060211.1, read on the forward strand.
GTTTCTCCTTCACCCAAATTCACACGACAGTTTCTCTCAGAAGTATTGCAAACACAGTCATGTGGAGTTTTCTCAAAGAAATGCAAAGGGTTCTTGGGTTAAAGTAAGAGTAATGCGAGTTATTAGTCACACTGTTGTAGTATGACTTTATCGGTGGTCAGATTTAAATTTTATAATTCAAATGCAAACATTTTGGGTAGGTTACGATAAGCGGACCCGGTTTTTTTATATCGAAGAATATAGTCCTCAATAACAATCATATGTTTTAAATTAAAATACGAATTTAATATTTACAGCGATCAAACAAATTATTATAACCAAATTTAGGAAAACTAAAGACGCCCATATTATTTACTCCTGTCACAGTCACAGTTGTTTCTTTCCCAAAATTTCACATAATGGGTTTATCGGTACGAGTCCAACATGCTGAAGCCACGAAGCAACGTCGTGTAGTTTATAAAATCGACTGTCATTTTTAATAATCAGAATTACTTATGTAAAATTGAAATATTATCCTACGTGTATTATTTTAGAGTGTTTACTGCTGTTGATATATATTTAAGTTAATAGTTCAAAATAATTAATGAGTATCGATTGATTATATCGATGGTTATGATTAAGTAATATCGTTTGCCAATTTCGATATAAAAAAACCGGGTCCGCTTGTCGTACCCTACCCAAAAAAATTAATAATGAATGCGGTTTTGGATCAATTTATTATCTTACTATCAAAGTAACTCACCTATTAAAAAGAAGAATAATACTCAGCCTTTAACTAAGGACATCAACAAATATTTATTTACTCATGAGCACAATAATTCGAGAACAGTCTTAACAGTTTCAGCAATATTCAGTTTAATCTCCCGCCATTAAAAACAGGTTAACCTGACAGTTTAATTCAACCCACCTGAATATCAGGTACTCGGATTAAAAATCTTACTTTCCGGATAAGTCGGAAGTAAGATTTTATGTGAATCCCTCATATAGAAATGTATCATCAACTGAAAATGCATCATTCGTTACAAATTGGAACTTTACAATAATCATAACACCTTCAAGTCGAAAATATTGAAACCTTACAATAAAATAGTTGTATAACCATTTACAGCTTTATTTTAAAATTTGGACTTGATTTGGTTTCATTTCATCCAAAATTATAGTTGTAAACACATTAAACTATAACGGTCCAATCCTACAACTGTTATACATTTAAAAGGCCGCCATCATGAAATTTTAATTACAATAAAATAATGAACAAGGAATAAATGTTTATTCGATTTTTTTGGTGGGGGAAATTAATTTAGAATTGAATATATCTAATCATACTGTAATGAATAGTGATGTAGTACTAATAATAATGCGTACAATGAGACTAAGGTATTCTTTGCGTAATAAACTTACAAAATATAATAAGAAACTTATGTTAAAACAACCATAAGTTTTGTTGATTCAATACCTAGATGTGATTTGTTACTGTCGTATTCAACACATTGTGAATTTTGACAATATTACTACAAAATCTTTTATATATCTGACTGAAAATCTATGTAGTGAAAAATTTTTATTTGCCTATATCAAAGTTGTGTTCATAAAAATATTACATTAGAAATAATATTTTATAAAAGTTAGATGCACTTATTATAGGAAAACATAATTAACAATTAACTTTTTGTGGCAGCAACGCCATGCAGTTTTACTTTTTGCATAATGGAAAATCTCTTTTAACAATTCTAACAACACATGAATACTTTAATTAAATGTTATTGTTTGCGCTCCCGCGGTGTGTGCAGAGCTTTGCCAGGAAATACTGAACTCAACATTTTATATTCTGTTTTAATTAAAAGACACATTACCAGTAGCTTTATCCTGCATTTCATGCAAAAAGATGAAATGAAAGTAAAACGAAAATATAATATGTGAGGCTGGTTATATTCAGTACTAGTGCCAATATGTACAGAGTGTGGTACAATATACACATATTGTCCAGACCTGTTAAAGGTCCAGTTCCTGGTAGATCAATGATTGACCAAAATGGGATATGTTAGATATATGTTTTCAAACCAAAAATAAAGTAACAAATATTAAATTTAAGTTGCATCTGGTTTCATTTATTTTCTGAATTGATAGTATTAAAAATTCTTTCATTAATTTTACTAAACATGAATTATTTAAAAGGATAAGAGGATTCTTATGTTTTTAGGACAACAATCCTTACTTATGGATAAGAAGTTCTAGTTTAAAAATTGTTTAGTGTAAAATTAAGTATACTATATTCTTGAACTTTTATTTCTTTTATTTCCTGTTTACACAAAAATTATATACATTTTGGAAGCATACTACGTTTTTACTATTGCACAACGGAAATATACTCCGGTAATGAAATTGTTTACTTGATTTTATCACATTCTGTAATTTTACTATCTCGATTTTGCCTGTTAGCTTTTATGTGTTAACGCATTTTTCAGTTTTACTATACGTAAAATAATGACAGTATGAGATTTTCCTTTAATATTAACTAAAATTAGCTAATTGAATTAATTATTCACATATATTTTGATATTATTATTAGCACCTTGAGCATATTTATTTTAGATTATATTTTTAAGTCTCCTGACACATTTAGTATTCACTAAACGATACCAAAGTGCATTATTCACTTGGGATTTGAATTTACAGGACAGTTTTTTGGACTCTCAATTGGGAGAATGAAACAGATCTTACAAGTTCCTGTTAGACGACTCAAATTTCTTTCTAATATTCTTTGGTATTTTATTAAAATAAATATAAAAATAACTTCAGTAACAAATAAGCTTTAATATCCAGTTTGGAGGAATCCTAATGTATTCCTTATCCTTTCAGTTAATGCACTAATTATGTAAAAGACTGTTGAACGATATGTAAATTTAGTTTCAATTTATTACATATTTAAAATCCTGATATGATGTGGGAAATCTCGTCTGATTTATATTTGAGGCTTTTCACGTGGGTGGTTCGAATTATTTATTCCCGACGACATAGTTTAGTTTGCCTTGTACCCTTGATCATGAAAATATATACGTAGTACTGCAAAACTTAGATGGGCCAAAAGAGTATGTATTTATGGAATAAACATGACAAGTTATAATTAAACTTATGAACATATGCGTCACTAAGGGTCTTACTTTTGAGAAAATGTAACTTTCAAACAGCCCTTCGAGCTGTGTGCGTGTGTTCGTGCGTGCATGCGTACGGGTGTGTGTGTGCGTGCGAGCGTGCGTGTAATCTTATTGATGGAAGAAACTTGTAACTGATTTATTAAGAAGCGTTATAATAAGTTTCCAAAATATAAATTTATGTATCCACATAAAATAACTGTAATCTTATCACCAATTTTAAAAAGTTTTCTACAACGTTTATTTCATTATGTTTACGAGATTTTACTAAACATGGTTTATAGGTAGGGAGAATGTAGCAACTTATAAAGATGTTTTGGTTTTATAATACAAGAGTTTATTTGGATGGAGGACTGAGAAGTTCTGAAACTTTGAAGAGCGGTAACAGAAACTGACTGAAAGGTTATGTAAACTATTAGAAATTCTCTTTTGTACCGTAAAAATTAGCTTTAAAATATGTTTAGGATATTCAAATAAAATGTGATGCAATGATAATTACATCATGCAGTAATTACTTAGTGATTTATAACTACGCAATAATTACTATACAAAAATATAATCATCTTTTCGTGTAAACCTTTCAGGATGATTTATCATCTTGCGCATTTATTATAAAAATATTCTCGAATCATTAATTCTATAATGAAACATGTATAAGTTATATCTCGTGAATAAAAATTAAATAAATTTTAACATACTTTGCATGTAAACTATGATTAATAATACTAAAATGTTGCTATCAAGACTATATTCAGAACCATAAGAGCAACATAATCCCATTACTGTGATCATCGCACTAAATGTGTCAACACTAGAATTAAGTATGACCGTAAACCTTATTCTGACGTTGAATAATAACTCATCGTTATCAAAACTACTATTGCCTTCAATCAGGTCTTGACTGCAAATATGACATATTAAAAAGCTCTAAGCACTTAATATTTACAACAAAATAAGCTGCTGCTTATTAACGAAAGATTACATAATTGTTTTTAATTTTTCTTTAGTTTGTTGTCACTATAATTATGTTGTTGTGGTATTCATAATTATATCAAAGGAGAATAATAAAGAAGGAAAGTAGGTACAGAAACCCAAATTAATTATTATTTTTATATCAACTTTTTCATATACCAATTATTTATATGAACATGAGCTTTTGTATTTAGGAAATAGTTCTCAAAAATTTTAATTGTGAATTTCATACAGAGGTACTTTCAAAAAACCTGAACTGTTTAGTTTAAACTGGACGTAAGTAATCGAGATCGCCATTTACTTATCGAATGAAAGCAGAGTTAGTTAAAGCTGGGACACCCACTTTTACATTAGTACAAGGATAACTTTCTAACTGAACAGAGCACAACAGCGTTAGAACACATGCTTCTAAAGTTGGTGTTTAAACTAATTAATAAAATCTCTGAAGGTATTGAACATCTCAAATATCCTAAACAGTTTATACCGTAACAGAAATGATTCATGCTAACGTATGCGCTCATTAAATGTCGCTGTAGAAGAAATAATTGAAAATGTTTTATTGATAGAGAATCATCGCAGATACTGTATTTTAAATAACATTGTTAGTTATATTGTCATTACTTACTTTGTTGTCTTTGCATTATTTCACAAACTGCAAAATATGTTTAATATGCAAGTATTAGAATGGGTGTCTGTTATGAAAAACAACTATCGTTATAACGTTTTGTTACTTAGGAACCGATAAAAACGAATTAAGGTCTATTAGTACAGAAATTCAATTACGTTTTATTACTGCTTATGAATTAAAATATACAACATTTGAAACAAATAGTAAAACGATACAACGGAACATTAAAGGATCCAACATCACGCAACGAACGATTTTTGTAATTACAGATTAACTGTAGTTTCCTTGTAACCTCAAAATCAGTAGAGCGTCCTTGGATCAATAGCAACCTGTTTACCAAGTTTTATGTCTATATAACCTTATCTATATAATCTATTAAGGGGTGAAAAATAACGGGATTTCGGATTTTTTCCATCGTTATAAATTATAAAATTTATAACACAACGTTTCGAAATTGGGATCTATCCTCTTCGTCAGGTGGGAGAGGTAATAAAAAGAATAAAGAACAGAAATAATTAAATAATGGAAATAAAAGCGATCAAACGTACACATAAGCTGCATGGAGTCCAGTCCAGGCGTTGTACTGCACATGAATAGAATTTCAAGAGTTTACGCACACAAGGATAAAAATGCGAACAGACAAACAGACAATTGAAATAAAAAAGCACAGCTCAAAGACCGATAATATTTTCCATGCAACTAACCTGCTCTAATTCTAATCCATATGATTGAACAAACATTGACATATTCATGTGAGGGTGGAACTTAAACTTAGAACTAAGTTTGGAGCTATTGTGGCATAACCCCTGGGGTACCTTGCTTCACATAGAACTATCGTGGACCATAGTTTCATAACTGAGAGTTCGAGGGAACAAATATCCTCGATATTTCATGGAGACCTCAGAGGACGGAAAATGTTACGTTGAGATTCTAAAGGGCACTCGAGAAGCTTACTTATGCAGATAGCTCTTATAAAGGTTGTGAATCTCCTGAAGCTATAATTGTATACTACTAACTTTTAGTATGGAGAATGTTTGAAACTGAAAAATAATTTAAATAAGTATTATGTCCTTAATATTAGTGTGGAATGTTTTATTACAATATAATTAAAAGTATTGTTATAATTTATAACATTCATAGTAGGGGTATTCTAATAAAGTTATTATATTAATTTGAAGATCTCTTAAACATGAAATACTTTACAAGTTAACTCAACATCTCGAATACTATATTAATTACTAATTAATTTGTATGTTCTATCCTTACATTATTTGGAGTAAAAATTTAATATCAACCCTTATTGCCCATTTCTTAAAACAGATAGTATTAAAACGTTACAGATTATTTAAACTAAACATTTTCTATATTATGGACGAAATTGAGAGATTAATGAAGATAACCATTTCCCAGATAAGGCCAATTTACGGCCAACCCCATTTACATAGATGTCTCCCTCGAACAATGGTAAGGGTCTTTCCACGATTATCTGCATAAGTCCTTGATGTAGATTAGCTCACTATACTTGACAATAGACGTTGTCTCTTCAAATGAATTAACTTCCGTTTTTCTGGTATCTAGTAATTCGTGATTCCAACGGTATCATACAACACTTATTACAGTGGATCAATACTGTTTGTATTGATTGGCAACAATGACTTATTGAAGGTTGATAACTATTTGTTTCCCAATCAAACCTCAAAATACTATAGTCAAAATACAGCATCTGTTGCAATATCAGTAACATATCCTATATTTACATGGTAGGGGTACACCACACCACATGTAGCGTAACAGGCTTGGCGTGTTATAACGTAACATTTCAGGACTGTAACCAGATGGTTTATTATGAGACACGACGCTCTACCATTTACTGGGTTAGATTAAAAATTTATTTATTGTCCGATTTTATTATTGCCATGATGGTTATACATAAGAAAAATGTAACAATGTTCACTAAATCTCAGCAAACCCCAGGAGCATTCACTTTTGGCTAGTTTATACTTCTAGTTAAATCTACACTGGACTCAGCAGAAGCAGATGTGTCACTGAAAACTGGGCAAACTAATGACTTTCCAGGAGCGGCACATCACTAAACGCAAATTTCCAGGGTCTGGAGTATGAGATTATATCGATAGGTCTATCTAGTGCGGGAGATAGCTGTTAGAGTTGGTGGTGCTCCCAAAGTGTCAAAGGTTCTTGCTAGACTAGAGCTAAGGGCGTGCCACCTCCAGCTTGCTTAGACTGGAGAGGCTGGTTCAGAGCTGGCTTACTCTTTTCTATGGAGACATCACTGAGCTTAATACCCTAAATCCTCCGTCATGGATCTTGAAAACAGGCGGACACTACATCGATAATTATCCACCCAGAATACCCTGTCACTCCAGAAGCTGCGCAAAGGCTTTTTTAGAATAACGTGAAATTTGTAAGCTTCTTGTTGTAAGAGAACAACAACAACTTTCAGTTATAGCTATGGAGTGAAGTGTACCATTTTCAAATTCGGGTTTTATCGTATAAAAATTAAGCATGCCAGTTTTCCAGTCAATACGTCAGTTCGCTCTCATTATATCGTGCGGAATGGTTGACATGCTGAAATAAAAGAAAGTTTTTTAAGGCCCTCAAGTAATAGGTATTGCTCACTCTAGGCTACAAAATATTGGCAGCTACATTCAATCTGGCAACTATTCCCAAAAATTCAGTATCACTTAATGGAGTAATATAAAGATAGACAGAAACAAAAATACAATTTTTCAGCACTTCGAGTGATAGCCTTCGCGGAAGTAGAGCCAATAACTCATACTACTCAATGTACAACATACGAATCGTTTGTTTTTGACAGGCTGCATAAGATATAGGTTTATCGGAATGATAACGTTTCCCATAGTTTTAGATGTGATTTCCAAGTGAATAATAGGTACGTAACAGGAAATTTCCTTTTTAAATTACGTAAGAAACGCTGCAAAAATCCAGTGATGCTAAGTAAAAGATATTCCAGACTCCGGACCCACTTCAGGCCATTCAAAACAGGCACTTGGATTTTACACGGTTACTTGTGTCATGTTGAACGATTAAAGAAGCATTTCTGGTTTACACATAATATTAAAAGTGATGAAATTTTTTTTTAGAAAACATTAATATTAAAAATTTCCAAAAAAAACATTGAAAGCGGGTACAGTAAAGGTATAATCTACTTTTTCATATTATTAATACGAATTTTACGAAATTCTATAAGTCTAATCTTTTGTTATAGTAATTATAAAAATTAAGGAAATAAAGATGGCCTCATACGTTGAACCCTTAAGCGATGGATTTGAGAATCGCTACAACTTCATCTACAAAGTTCCAAAGTGTGATACGTTCGATTTTGAACCATTGAATGCAAATGATCTCTAATAGTAAATTGTATACCATTGAGTTGGTACACAAACACTCTCCTGTCTCACCAAAACAAGCCTTGAAACTCAAGAATAGTTACTCATTTAAGTGTTATAATGTACATAAATTATTTACAATATGTTTGAATTAAAGTCAATTTTTAAACAAACTATAATTCTGGTATTTAAAATTATAAAATGCACAGTGAAAAGGTGGTTTTTACGTTTTCTTACTTAATGCTATTTTGAGAAATAGAAAATACTCATTTAAAAGTTGTCAATGTTGTAGCGAAAAAGAGAATAAGTTTTATTAAAATTGAAAAAGACGTTCAACAGATTGAAAATCATGTTTTTTATAGACTTTTATTTAATTATTTTCCTTAGTTATGGATTTTTAGTCATAATTTTCTTTTATTATTATTTCTACGAAAATGCAAAGCAAAACCAACATTTCTAGAGGTTGTGTTCAATAATCCAACCCCCGAGGGTTATATAAAATAAAAGTCTGCGTTTCGCGTGTAAAATAGTAGGCTAGATACTTACTTAACCGCTGGTTATGTTTGCTACAAAAGCATTTATTTACAAATGAGTCTGTTTTAGCGGTAGTTAATTAATTAAAGGTCCCATTTGCACTAAGATCCACCCAAAAGGTTAGGTTTAATTACGTTCCCAGTGATTTGCTGTCGTCTGGTGAAACTTAATTTAACTTGGGATACTCGGTTAGTCGCCATAAAATGGAATGGTTATTGTTGCAATCATTTAACCAGGATTTGCAATATCCGTTGCCATTTTCCTCCTTATTGTCAGTTTTTCAAAACTAATATACAACACAGTGATTTTGTCGTAACTAAAGAAAAAAACCTTTATTAATTCTATTAATAATTCAATAAAACCTCATTTTAGACTCTTTTTTAGTGCTTATTCATGGGGAAGGGTTTTTATAGACCTCTTCCATCTTGATGGTGAAACTTTTACGGCCACTATAGAATTTAAACTTCATTTACAACAGGATCCATATACTACTGTATTGAATTTTGTAAAAGTTTTAATATAAATGTCTGCCCTAAAATAATCAGTATAATTTTAAGTGTGCATTAAGGTTTTTAACATGACCTTAAGAGCTTTGACTTATTGACTTATGAATCAGGTGAGTTTGACTTATCTTCCCCCACCACTACCCCTCCCACCACCTTATATGGTGGGTGCCATTGAATACTTCATAGAAAAGGCTTTAATTTCTTCAAGCAAAGTCTCACATAATGGCCCGCATTAATCAGTATGGATTTTTGAAAACTGTGTTTATTTTCCTTACCACACTTATCATTTGTGCTACTAAAATGAAGCAGAAAATTATTCCTGCATATATTTCCAACAATAGCCAACCCTAAATGTTTAGTTCTATTATGAATCGCACTAAGCTAGCTTTTATTTTTTCCGTGATAAGTAAAATAAAATTCTAGTGGCCATTGCAAAAATGATAAAATTAAAAGTTACGTATTCATATCTTCCTTGGCCACAAGCACATAGTGAGTGTTTTTTTATGTTCAGTGCTGAAGCTTAAAGAATACAATATCCCAAATTTAACTAACAAACCAATATATAAATAGTTAGAATATAAAATGAGTTATTCTTGTATGGCCAATGATGTTTTTAAAAACTTCTAAAAGGTTTTTAACATTGAGTGAAATTTGATTAATAAATTTTTCTTAATGTACTCTCTGCTATTACATTTTGCTTTGGAGTTGATTGACAAGTTTATTTAGAGAGATCTCAACGTGAATTTATAAAAGTATTTTCCAAAATATTTATCAGATAAAATTAGTTAAAGTTTCCTCGAACTCTAAAGAATAACGGGTTAAATACCTATTGAGTTTAAGAATTTCGTTATTACACTAAGGAATTTTATGAAATTTTTATTATACTATTTATTTTATTCAATACTTTCTCTCTAATTTCGGGACGAATTAACCATTTCTCACAATGAAAGTTATTAAAAATATACTTGTGAAAATATCGATTCATACAGTGAACAAACAATGTTACAAAATTGTCAAACTATAATTATTGGAAGTAAAATAAATAATCAATAATATAACTTTGCTTTAACCTACTTCGTATATAAAAAAGGTGCTTTGTGCTTCTGTATACTGTATATTGCTGTATATATTCTGTATACCGTTTCTGTATACACCAAGAAGTAAAATACAGTTGTTTTAACCTTACAGACCATTTGTAACTTTTTAGAACCATTAAAGTATATCAATAATGTTAGCTTAATCCCTACAGATTAACTGTATTTTTAATCAATGATATAAAAGATACCTCATTACCATCTCGATATACATGAAGATTGAACAAATCCATAAACAGCTTTAGCTTAATAATTAAAAATCTAAAAACAGAGAGGTTCGTTACCTGATTTGCGTCAATTTTATTTCTACCTTCACTATAATATTTCACAATATTTAAATGCAATTTGTATGGTTTTTTAAATGTGGGATGAAACGAAAACAAATTTATTTTAAAAACCAAATTTTGGTCAGGTCCTAAAAAGGTAAGATATTGGTTTTTTTTTCAAAAGAGCAAGAGCATGAAATATTAAATTGTTATTTTCCTTAATGGCCTCATAGTTATAACCTAAAAAAGTACAACTTCTTCATCTTCAAACTGAGGTTAAAGCTAAAAGTAATGTATCCCACGTGTTTTCATTTAAAGATTATAAACAGCCGTACGGGGTATACGAAGTAACTCGACTATAAAACTGAAATGGGGTGAATAAAGGGGAATGTTGTACACGGCTCGTTTATATTGAAATATGGCTACAATGAAATAGCTGCAATCTCTGCCAGTGTTCTGTACGGCAACAGTAGGACCCATGTAGGAACTTCTATAAACCGTGTGTGTTGCAGCAATATTGCATTACGACACAAAAAGCTATATTAATTGAGTTTTTTAAAAAGAACTGAAAATTTTAAATTATAATAAAACAATTCTTTTTCATTATACTTGCTATAGCGCATTGTTTTCAGCGATGTCGGGCTTTTTGTTCTCTCAGGACAGGACGCTTAGAAAATTGCACCTAGTCCTATAAGGTTTTTTACGTTGCTTCCGGAGTGACAGGGTATTCTGGATGGGTAAGGTTGGGAGTAGAGGCTGCCTCCTGTCAAAATTCATGAGGAAAAGTTTAGGGCACTTGTCATGTTCGCTCGAAAGAAGTAGAAGCAAGCTTTGAACCAGCCTCTCCAGTGAAAGCAGGCAGGGGGTGGCACACCCTTATGTCTATGCTGGCCAGAACGTTTGACTATTAGGGAACAAATGCACCAACTCTAACAGTTATCTCCCGCAGTAGACTAGACCTATAGAATTACCCTTGCACCCCAGAGTTTTGACATTTGCGGTGAGTGATGTCCCGCTCCTAGACATCCATAAGGTTGCCCAGATTGAGTGACACATCGTTTGTGGCTGTATCCAGTGTGGGTTCAAATCGAAGGTATAAACCAGCTAGAAACAAACCCTGCTGGGCTTAAGTTTCGTTAAAATCGTTTATTGCTTATGACTGGGATTTTCTGAGCACTATAACTACACAAAGCAGACATAAAAAGGAAAGATCTATATTCCATGTGCTTTTAAAGAGACCGCTTCAAAATGTGGACAGAATTTAAAATTATATTAAAAAATTAAGTTTTAGAGAAATATTATAAAACATTATTTTAAACTTTTAAGGATTTGTGAAGTCACTATGAAGCCGCATTGAAAACCCACAAGTAGTTTTTGTGTAAAATGAGCATTTGAATCGTTTAAGAATCAGAACTAAGTCTTATTCAGTTAGAGATAATGATGATCACTACCGAAATTTATGCTTCTCATAAGTCTTACCCTGTATTGGTCGGACACTGAATAAGTAATTAAAACAATTTTATCACTGTTTTGCTTTATTCTGTTGCACAAAATTAATTGCACTATAATAGTTTTTAAATACCATAGCATGTAATATTTCTTCAGTAAGAAAAAGATGAATGAATGAGCGAGGAAAAATGAATATGGAATAATTTACAATTCTGATACTTGTTTTACTACAGAGTTTTACAACTAAGCAGTGTTTTGGGTATTGCCATACACAAACAGGTTTTTTGGGAGACGAAAAGGATATTTTGTCAAATAAACAATATTGGCGTGCGATTAGTTATATTTATGTTACAATTTAGCTAAAAATTAACAAAATAAAATACCTGAATTAAGAACTAGAATAATGAATTTTATTGCGTGTCTACAGTATTGGCACACATCATTCCAAAAAATATGAGTTCAGTATACAATTTAGTTGCAATAGGGAAAACATAGGGGAGAAAAAAGAAAATTACGCTTAAAAATTAAAGAACACAAAAGACGCCCAAAAATCTGCTAACACAAAAGTAAAATATTGCACATCATTGTTGGTCCAAAGATCATCGTATGAATTGGTATAAAGTTAACATAATACATCGGGAACTTCATTTCTTCAGAGGGAAATTAATTGAGACTTCACGAATTACATTAAACTCACAAACCAAGCGATTAGTCGCCATCAGTTGAAATTAGGTCAATTCGGTTGTCAATACAGAAAAATTAACAAAACCTAAAGTATCGAAAATATTAGAAAAAAACCAATGCAGAGTCACAGTATAGTTTTAAAAAATTCAGCTAGCATTAACCAATAATAAAAAAGGGTCTTTCCTGTTCCTTCCTACTCCCCTCATTTTGTTTCTGTCTTGACGATCACCTTTTACTATTGGCCTTTACAAGGCCGTTATGGTTAGTGATTTATGCGTGTCGCAACGCTCTAGTATGTTTTTTTAATAATTTTAATCTATATTGCAGTTATGCACTAGTTTAGCTGAAAAATAGATCAGAATACAGATCTAAAATCGTAGTGTTAATGATTGCATTCTATCACTGAACAATGAAAAATGTCTGGACAAGTCCTGTTTCTTTTGGTAATGAGGTATTTAACATGCAAAGTAGTATTGTCATTTGCATTTCCGCTATAGGATCCTTTGATCGAATATCGTATCATCTTGGGGTGAACCTTGCATATCGGGCTAGTATTTAATCTTTTTTGGGGGTGGGGCATATTTAATAATAAGCGTAAATTATTCCAAGACAAAGATCATGATCAAGAAAAAACAACATTAATCTTATGTTTTTGTAAAATAAAAATTTATAATAAATATTAATAATTCTCACTTAAGAATATTAGAAGATATAGTGTAAGAATATAGTAAATTAGCCGTTTACGCGTTACTCATTAAAGTTAAATTACAATCAATTAAATATCTTTAGTTCGGTCTGTAATATTAAAACCTACAACGGTAAAAAACAGTAACACTATAATAAAATGACCGCAAAAGCATTAGAGTAAACAAAGTTGACTATGAAGAGTTGCTTGGTAACATTTCAGTTTAATATAAACTTTACTGTTCTTGTGAGGGTCTTACAGACCCCAAGTTTGGATTGGATTATCTGATAATGTTGTTGTAAACTCTAACCTTGACCACTTCTCCATCATTTCTTTATTTTCAGGAAAGTCTTATTTCGCATCTGTATAGGAGATAGTTTTCTCCTACCAAATATACAGTCTTGTTACTCATTTCTATTCAGCTAGGTCTTGTCTCTATTTACATAAATCATAGACCAATGCTAATTCTCGAGTTTAATTTTAAAGAAACATCCAACAGATATTTCCAAACTAATATTACAAGATGAAGTTTAATGCTAAAAAATCTTGACAGGTCTAACTCTGTCTGTTTAATAATTTAAATTAAATTTGAAATTTTTAAAGATCATATCACGCCAAAGAACAGGATCTTTCAGTTTGGAACAAAATGTCTTTTTTGTGACACCTGTAGGCCAGTTCGCCTAATATTATCCAATTTCTGAAGTTATGTACCTACAAATCCATATTAGTTATTAAGTACGCATGTTATTTATGAAATATTATTTTGTCCATCCTTTTTATGAATATTTATGAACGGCTTTACTCTGAAACTACTTACTTCAAATATTATATGAGGGTTTTTGTCAAAACGTGAACTGAATAAGTAATTTCGGGGTCAAAATATCAAATCTTAGTACGTATGTCTGTCCGTCTGACCATCTGTGGTACAACATTTGATAGAAAAACCTTAGAGACTTGAAACATAAGACTTAGGTTCTTCTAAGTCTAAGAAAGAACCCTATTGATTTTGTGGCCTTTCAGTAAGACAGTTAATTTTTAGTCTGTGAGATATGAAGCCCATAAATTTCATACATAGTAAACTGTGTATCACGTAATAAGGACTAGGGGTAATAATACATACTATTGAAAGTTTTGACGGATTTGTTACCATCATATCATATTAGTGGTCATTTAAAAATGTTTTTAATTTAACGTTTTGTAGAACTTGGCGAAACAGAATTCTTGATTGAAGAATCTTACATACTAATTCTTGCTCATTCCTTTGTTACCACTGTTCTAAAATGTCATGCTCTAATAAAATATTGGTTTTTGATAACGCATTCACTTAGTGAGATTTAGTGGTCTGTACGTATATATATATATATATATATATATATATATATATATATATATATATATATATATATATATATATATATATATAAGTCTTCAGAAGATTAGTAACTGCTGAGTCTGTTCAGATCACACGGACCTCTCATAATAAGGGATTTGGAGAGAATGCCGAGAAAAATAAGTAACTATTGTACTATATTTTACAATCATTCGTACACTTGTTCAAAAAACTATTATTACGTTCTGTTATTTAGAAACTTTATATATTATGAATTATGGAGTAAATTACAGAATACAGGGAAGCTATCATACAATATGTTACGTGTGTAACAAATGACGTCTGTAATGGAACAGTGATTGCGGCCAGATTAGCGCCATATATCAAGCTGGTAATCACACAAATATATGTGGCGAGATAAATACCGCTTTGTTGTGTCCGGTATTATTCAGGCGTTTGTCTTTAATTCAAAACATTTTTACTAAAAACCACCTTTGAAATTGTTAGTACAAATCACTATATAGATTACAGGTTCTAAAGGTCGCATAGCATAGCATATAAATATGTAGATATGTAAAGCACATAATATTCTGTATTTGATGGATCTAAACATCACAGTCTGTCACAAATAAAATAAGATCTGTTTAATCAAAGTATTTTTCCGCAAGATATATCCAAAACTAACATAATTATAAATCCAAAATTTCACATTAAACCTCATGAATAAACATTTTGCATCGAATACGATGGTGGTACATGACCCACTTAAATGTTTGGCTGAACGTTAGCAAAGGCTGTAACGAAAGATGATGATCAAGATTCAATTGAGCTGAGACTACAACATTTTTATATTTTTCTTAGCTATGACTCTATAACTCTTAAAAACTTCTCTTCTGTCCGTATATATACCATGTTCCGCTGGGAATTTCAAGGAAGATTTGTGCTTTGGAGTTAAAATATTGCATGTAACGTCAATTTTGTATTAAGTTCATGATTGATACTTTAGCTGAACCTTCTTTACATAGCTGTAACTATACATACTATATCTTGAGTAGACTTTAAATGCAGCATGAAACATTTTTGCGTTTCTTAATAGAAAATAATCAGTCCAATAAAGGTGGATTCATTGAATTGACTGAGCGTAACATTCATTAGACCAGCAGATTTTCTTTTGTTTTTGCCTGTGGGCTGAAAATTCCTAATGTCTTTGATTTACTATAAGTTGCCTGCCGCATGGCAAATTAAGAACGAATTGAGTTGTAGATAAGGGCAAAGCCTGTTAGATGGTGTGTCCATTCATACTTTCTACTTTAATGGTCTACATGTAACTGTGGATTCAATGTTTTAAGATGGTTAATAAATTGTCAATGAAATAACGTAAATAGTATTTATTCAAAATTACACAAAACCAATCAAATATTAATCGCAACCATTTTTACAGAATAAAGTTTTACTACATTAAAACATAGAGTATTGAAAGATTTTATGTGCAGACATGCAGCTATCTAATTATATTGAGGTTAAAGCTCTTTTTTATTACCGATTTGGATGCAGAAATCATACTTAAACTGTCTTACGCATTTTATATACTAGTCGATATAATACTCAAATATTTTCATGGCATGTATTATTCTAAATTTAATGTATTATTCATGTATTGTACCATATATAAAGTTGATCAAATTGCTCTGGTCTGGTCAGTCAGTATGCTCCCCACAGGAAATGCTTTTTGAAGTGAATTGAAGTAAAAGCAATTGTTACGTCGACAGCTGATAATTGATTAAGGTCGTTAACGTAAACCACTGACCACTCAGGACGTGAGCGGGGTTTAAAGGAGATTTCCCAGCTTTCCTGCAGGAACTGCCTTGAGAGTTGTAACCATTTCAGTGCTCTTGGTAATAGGCTAAGATAGCCTAACCAATTCTAATTCTCTCTAATCCCTATGTGTTCCTTAATTTTCAAAATTCTACAGATTTTTCTCTCCTAATAATTATAGCTTTAAGAGATTAACCAAATTGAAGAAATACGAATAATAAATATTTAATTTAAATCGTATAATTCTCATACTATAGGATAGGCATTTTTATAATCGATTCCTAAAAACATATAACCTCAAAGGGAAGAAGTAAGAGTAGTAACTTACGCGTGATTCATTATCCAATATATAACTGTAGATGGTATATAAAACACTAATAGTATAATTTTAACACAATTATTTCTTCAACAACATTATTAAATAAACACAACTTTAAATGTTTATATTTTTAAGTAAATTAATATTGCGTTTATATTAGAATAATTTCGAGTAGTGTTTATTACAACATATTTTAAACAACCACCATTCTGAATAGAGAATTTATAAAACTTCAGTTCAATTTATACGGGGTTAAAACATCGTTTAGAGTAGATTAAACTAAATTAATTCAGCTATTATTGCAATCTGATCGAGGTTTTAGAACCAATCGCGTTTATCGATAATGATACTTCTTTATATTTCTATGAACTGTACAGATACTATTTTAAGCACTTTTAAACGGTTTGAGATTAGAATTTGATTAAAATTACAATACACTCTCAAATAATGTTTTAATTTTTCATTGTGTATATTAAAACTGTATTTAAATATTGTCTTACTTAACTTATTTACTTACTTGTTAACTTTAAACCTGAAAAATAATGTCCTAAATTTAATGAATATAAAATAAATTTATTTTAATTATGCAATAGCAGAGGTAAGAACTTCCATGGGAGGAAATGTTTATTTATTTATATTTCATCGCAACCTATGACCATACTAACACATTTTGTTCTGAGCAAGTAAATATTTAAATGTATGTAACATGATTTATACATATTAGCACTCTAAAGTTTGGGTATTATATCTCATAATAGCTCTGTTATTGGATACTTATCTAAATATTATAACGGTCACCGCTTTGAAACTTTACTACATATAACTCAAACATACGTGACATAAAGTTTTACATAAGCTAAGATTTCTAAATCTAGCTTATTTATAAAAGGCAATTGAAAAATGTACTGCTAAGCGCTAATCTCGAGAATGGTTGGATCAAATTCTTTTTTATGTTACTTTAAATCCGAGAACGTTTACGTAGAAATTTAGATAAGACAAAATGCCTGTAATATTTTTAAATACTTTAAAATGGTACTAATTTTATTTTATGGTCCAAATTTAACGACCTTCCTTTACCGGACGTCCAAAAAATGGCTGAAACATCTGTTTACATTTAATTGTTATAAAATATTAGTTCTTCATTGTTTGATCGGTAGTCTGAGGCATGTTGTAGAGTTAATTTTTACTAAAGATAGAACAAATGTCAAATTTAACCTTCTAATGTATTGGAAATATTATTTACACACTGTTATAAAACCAACCTTAATCAAAAAAGCCGTAAATGTGTTCGCATACGGCACTCGAAACCGGTGTCTTTTCCTGACATTGCGACTTGGAATTGAAACAGTGGGACAAGGAAACACTGAACAATTAGCCCTAACATACCTCAAAAAACCATTCTTTTCCAGACAGAAACCATAAAAATAACAAGATTTCACAATGGAAACTTTATAAGTAGTTTTTTTTAGAAAGTTGAATTATCGATACAAATGTCCACCTTTACCAAAAGTGGAAATGAAGTTGATAGAATTTACCTATTGACTGAAATACACTTCTCAGTCCTACGTATGTATGCATATTGTTTTCATCAGGAAAACTATTTGTAAAAATAATGTTGTTTGGAACGATATTTGTAATAGAAAACATTAATATTTTCCTCATGAAACATTATTTTCCTACTGTTCGATATATACCGTACTGTATATTCGATATGAGTAACGCATGTTATTCACTCATAACATATATCATGAGAAGACCCTGCGTTGGGCAAATATATAAGTATTACCATAAGCTAGGCTTACCTTCAAGATATACTTTAGGGAAGCATTAATGCACTGCATGCTGTAACAGCTTTTCTTACTGAAGAAAATATTATACACCGACTTTGATGCGTAATATTTATCACTGCAGTACTAAAAGAAACGAGTGATCATAAAGGCACATTTATTTAGCTTACGTAAAACTCTTAGGTTACTGAAAACACGCATTGAGTTTTTTTCACATCTGCAACGTTTTTATACACGAGGAATAACATGAGACATATGTTTATGGAAGTTCAAGTTATGTTTATATCCTGAATAAAACCTAGAGTTCAATTCTTAACACACTATTAACTTTATAATTAAGTGAAAATTCCAAACCTAATCATTTAGAGGCCCTTCTATAAGACGTAAGTCTGTGTGACGTAATGCACTCTTGAAAAAATTACTTTCTCACTGATAACTAAATTAAATATAATTCCAAACATGTCTGAATTAATTTCATCAATAGCTATTTCCTTTTAGCATAGCTCATATAATATATACTGTAAGAATAATCTGAAAAATAGTGAGCAGTCCACATTTTCAGGCGTACTAGACAATCATTATGAGCAAAATTAACTGAGTTGATATTGAACAACTGCCTCGAAGAACACCTCTTTTATGACGTAAGTAATCTGTTTAGTAGCAGAAAAATAAGCTGAAATATTTAAGGAAATTAAATTTGTAAGTGAATTTTCGTTGCGTTGTGAAACAGAAACCTTGTATTATGACATCGTTCTTATAATACTAGTAAAATATTTTTCTATTAAACCTTTTTTATTCTTAGAAATGAGTTCAATTATGGATTGCAGTGAGAAATATTATTATGATATTATAAATGTATAGTAAAAGAAATAAGAAGCAAATCGTTATTTTGAACTTTATTGTTATAATTACTATATTTTTAATTATTTTCTTAAAATAATAATATTTGCTTCTTGCGACACGAACTACTCTTCAGAAATCCTTGGTTAATAATGAGAAGAAAGAGATATTGGTATTGAGCAACACAGCGTGCTTCACGGAAGGTTTTTAACTCTAATGAGCTGTCCGTCATTAGTTCATATCTACTGTTAAATGGTTGTTATTATAATGAGAACCAATACTACATATTTTTATATACTCAAATTCATTAATACTAAAATTATAAAAACTCCTTAAAAAGTATTCAAAATTAAATAGTTTTATTCTGAGATGGTTTGGAGTAATTATACTATTGTCCATAAACATTATTATACATTAGTGGCTTTGAGGACATTTATAGCCTTATATTTTAAACATGCTATATGTAAACATTCAATACAATTTTTTACATAAAAACCCGTTTGCTACTTAGGATCCTGTGTGGTGTAAATGAATTATTGCGTGTAGAAATTCTTATGAGGGTAAAAATATACTTAAAGCTTTACGTTATTACAGTATTAGGAAATTAATCAATATTAACTATATTACCTTTTACCAAATTTCGATTTATTTCAGAGAGTGAAAACGCCCTATTTTATATAAAATATGAGCTGTCATTCCCTTCGTTAGTAATTAACAGAAAATCAAGCGTCAAAGAAGAAATTTCCGGAGTAAAAACGTAATATAAAATGAGGTTTATTTTATGTACAGCAATACACGTACAGTGGGATACATTGTGTCATCGTCATAAGATGAGTAATGACAATATTAGAGCGAGATTAGTTCACGTAGTATCCGGGCGCAGCATTATCATCGCAGCTGCAATATATATGGTAATATTGCAGTTGACTGCGATAAAAGAAGCTAAAATCAATTTTTAATCGATCAATTTTAATTAGCCCTGTTACCAAAAAACTGTAAACTGAAAACTGTCAGATTTGGAAACAATCTTATAATTATTATACAGCTGATTTATGGAGTTATACTATTTATGTTGGTAATGCATAAGACAATTTAGGAACTTATATTTTCCATTAAATTTAAACTTTAGTATTTATGTTTAGGGATTAATTTTAAAAAGTTAAAGAATCTTCAACAATTTTTATTCTAAGACAGATAAACTGTAGTCTCTGCTTTAGATGTTGCCAAAAATGTTTGAGCATTTTGGGTTTTATGAGCAATGAATTAAACAACTTATAATTAGTGTAAAAAGTCTTCAAGTACTGCAACTATAAGGGAAATTTCTATTTTAGCGGGGTGGGGGGGTTGTATGAATAATGTTAGGTAAAAGATAACAGTAATTAGTTACGAGGCTGACCCCTTGGTTTTGTGAGCACCTTGTTTCAATGAATGATTTAAAACCACAAATTTAGAAGTAAGAGGTTATTTAATAAATAATTTTAATTTTATTAACACCTTGAATGAACAACCTTCCAATTTGGCATTATTAGCTTCAATTAAACTTGTAGTACAATGAAATATGATGGAAATAGTCAACATTCTATCTAATATTATATATGTACGTTATATTTTATTCCTCAAAGGTAATACAAAGTGGATTACTTTTATATCTTCCAAAATGTTTTACTGTTGTTACATAATAGTACTATAACTTCTATGGAAATATTATAACTACTTCTCTGAAACTCTTCTACAGTGCGTCACACGGATAAATTGTCCTTGGACCGTATATGTAACTTATAATTTGGGTATTCTTTGGTTGCTTCAAGTTTATAAATATTCTAGGTCTGCATAGACGTATTGTATTAGAAATTTCCTAAATACTTTTCAGAGGAGGAATTAAATTTAAATCATAGAAAATATAGAAAACCTATTGCAGACCACCTAGTTCACATAATTGTGCAATGTTATGAACCAGAAAAGGACTGTTAGACTCCAAAGAAGAGTATTAAAAATGTAGGTATATTATGAATTAAAATAATCCATCACTGTTGAACATTAGCAAAAATGACATATCCTGCAAACGTCAATCCATGTTAGCTCTTAAGAAATGTTACATTCTTTACTAAGTCTTGCTTATTAAGGGTCTATGAAATCGTGTCATTTTCGACCCGCTGTCTATTTTCCCGACTACCCGTATATGTAATAGCTTGTTATAGAAAGTTTCTGAGGACTTGAAACTTATTATCTTATCTTGTTTCAAAGTAAAGCTTTGTTGGTTTTAGGTCGAAAAGGCAAATTCAAGTCGTTCTATCTATGCAACAACTTATTCATCATATTTTATTGGGTCCTTGAGTATTCAAATATATTGGTTAATTACATTTGTGGTTTTAGTAATACATGTTGTTAATGTTGAGAGTAAAAACTTCTATTCCATGGTACAATATTTGCAAAGATATGCATAAGTATGTTAATCCATGCTGATGAATTAAATATGGACTGGAAATATCCCATAATCTCTGACCGAATGCTTGGCAGATGACAGTTAATTGACTTGCTGTAATGTTATTATCCTCTAGTTGTTCCAACAGTTTCCCGTTTAAAATTATGTGGGAAACGCATTGCCAGGATTTAAATATTGAAACAAAAGAAAATTAACTGCGCTATGGTAATACTATATGTGAAACTAATTGACATGACTCGGATCTAATTGTGTTGAGAAGAGAATTGACTGGGCTCAGACCAGAGTGGTTGAAAAGAATAATATGAGAAGCCAATAAATAGCAGACTTTAATAATACTAAGTGTAAAAGTACCTGTAAAAAATTATGTTTACAAAAATATTTTTAGGATTAAACTGATGGTTTTTTATTATTCGTAATATTTTTTTATCAATTAAATACTTAATTGAAGCAAAAAAGGATAAATATTATTAGTTAAACCAATTAAAAGCTCTATAAAACATACATGAGCAAAAAAGGATAATTGTTTCCTTTTTATTTAATCTTTTAAAAACAAAGTTAAGAGAAAATAAGCTATGTAATGTAATATTGTTAATTCTGTAGAGCTTTCATCAAATCTACTTTTTGTCGTTCAACATTTATCAAATTAAACGCCAGACGTCCAGTTTCTTTTTCATTATTGATATTTTAACGTAAACGTATTTAGTTATATGGGATTAAATGTCACATATAGTGATTGCGCACTAATAATTTTCAATGATTTATTAATTTTATTGTTTATTAAGTATTGCAAAGGTGTCTTAATTATTTATTAGGCGAAAAAAATACACTTTATAAAATTGTACTGTCTGATCACAATACAAAAATAATGTTCAGGCAATAATATGTGTTTCCCTAACCTTGAAAATATCTAAATATAGCCTAAATAAAATAACCGCAAAGAAAAAGTTTTTTCCAATATAAGTCTCATGGTTGCTTTTAACGATATAATTAAAATCACTTTTAAAACGTTATATTTATTTTATTACAATACAACTTTAATATGCCATAACTTTTCAGGTATGCAATTTTAACAACATTTTTAATTGCAAGAATAGTTTTATATTTACATTTTTTGATTAGGTCAACTTATACTATACAATTTTAGAAATTTTCAGAGGTAAAAAATACTAAATATTCATGTATCAATGTATGAAGATTGACATATACAAGGTACACCATATACAAGGATTGTATGTAAAACATAGATTTATTTTTTGAAAACTTTAATAAACAATTCTACAAAGCTTTGTTGTTAGTTGTAGCTTTTACTGTATATTATTTTAAATTGATGAATTTAGATCGTTTAACTTTAGTCTTAATGTTTGAAAAGTATTTTAAACTTGGGAGGTAAGCTGACTATAGTATTAACAATTATAGGGAGCCATATTGATAGCCTATATTGATCACGAGATATGGTACGTCTGCCTCATCTAATATTCCAGGAGCGGTATGGAGATGGCGGATCAATGTCAATTTGTACAAATTTATTGAGGGTAACCATTCTACCTAATACACCTTAGATATGGATACGAAGTAATCCAGTGTTATGCTGTTATCTTTACATTTTACATTTATAGTTAGTCATTTTTATTTCCCAGCTATTTATCATAATTTGTCATTTACGAGAATATTTGTTCAGTTTAGACAATATTTGTTTACAGAGGTATTTAAGTAAGATTAGAAATTATATACAAATCTAGTGCATAAACAATTGCATATATTTGCTTCAATGTAAAACACAATAAAAAATCCTTAACGATCTAATTAAGCTCTAGCCATCAACTCAATGTCAGGTGATTCTCTAGAAAGACAGCTCATTACAGTCAGGTTCTGGCGTGCAGCACGCTATGGTACTCAATATCAATTTTCCTTCTTCGACGTTGTTGTAACTGGCATTTACTGAAGGTTAATATCAATAAAAAATGTAAACGTATCACACGTTAAAGAGTAAGGATATTGAAAATCTACAGTAGATATTTATATCTATATCTTTTTACTCATCTTGTCATAAATATCGGGGAGTCATTAAAATTGCTATTTTAATTTTCAAAAATTTTTAATTATAAACTAAAATTACTCTATATTCCCTGCACCAGACTTATATTTTGTTAATGTTTACAAATTTGAAAAAGAACATTTGCCAGGGACAAGTGTAAAAATAAAAAAAAATGTATAGTAAATGGTTTAGATTTATACATAGGCTGTATATATTTTAGGCAGATTTAGATTTTGTGATTCTGTTTAACTCGCTGTCGTTATGTATAATTTAGGTAAAAAGGTAAAATCTTAAATAAGCTTGAACAGCAATACAAAATGGATAATTGAAAAGGATCTTTCGTTGTTATGTTTGGTCCGTATATTTCGGAAAAAAAATGGGTTATTGGTGCAAGTTTGTGTTTTCATATGTCATATGTTTTTAAGCCACTGTAAAATGAGTTTTGAATACATATATGCAGTTTCACAGCTTATGGGAAAACATTCACAGTTATCTTCTTTCTCGTTTTTAACAGCGTTTTAGTAGTGTTTCCAATGCGTTAGATGTATTTAATTCATCAATAGCACTATATATGGTAAAAATACATAATGAAGATCTACATACCTTTGTTATAGTACTTTTCAAAAACTCGTCTAGTGATTCTTGAGTACCAAGAGTGCTTCTCTTACCTGAAATTATGAACAACCATTTATTGTCAGTGTAATTCGGATTATGAAACGAAACTATTACCATTATGTATTAAAATTCTAAAGCGTTCCGGAAAACTGTTCCGATCCTTCTCTTCGTGGGCATTTCCTTCTAGTTCAACCGAATAATTTAGAAACAAAATTATCTAAAATGGTAAGTCTATTTTTGAAATTAGCGCTTAGAAACATTTAGGATTTTATGAAAAAGAAATAAATGTTGTGAAATTTAGAATGATGTTCTATTTATAAAAAAAGTTTTAATAAACTTGCAATATTTTAATGGGCAAGGGAATGGATATTATTAAATTTTAAGCTACCTTCAGAACATATGTACAATGGAAATCGTAGTTTTATTTTTAGTCTTATGCATTATGTGGAAATCACTACAGCAATGAACATCGTATCATTTATGAGCAACAGCGCCTTGCCAATAGCTTTGTGAAAACAAAGTTCAGTGCTCAAATAGCAGATTATCCGAGGTTAGGTGTAAAATTGCATTGTTAAAATAGATCTAGTTTTAGAAACATTTTACCATAACAGTAAAAAATACATTTCTAAACAGTACTTTCCGTTCATATTAAGCTTACTTTAAACGAGATGCTAGAATAACTTTGCTTACAGAGTCAGTAGCACAAATCCTTTGTATTTCTGCAAGGAAATATTTCAAAACGTTTATTTCAGAACATAGCTATAACAATAAGTTTCATACTACAGACTTTCTTTTCAAATTTTAACAGCTATTCAAGCCTAATTAGAGACAGCTGTAAGTTTTATTACATAAAAGGATCAATACATTTTTAACGCATATTACTCAAAAACTTGTATTATATTAATACATCGTTCTTATTCAGTAGCAAACTTAAAACTACAAAATTATATATGTCTGTAAAAATGCATTGTTTACAGCAAAATTTATCTCAAATTTATGCAACGAGAGTACTAGTTTAATCATTGCACATACCTTTACTAACTATTAGAAAGGAAACCTAAGAAAGATAGAAAGAGTTCCTTAGGATGCACTGGACACTTACTCATTCAATTTATCGAAAGGAGTTCCCGTCTCCCATAAAGTAAATATTGGGTTCCGCTTGCAGATTTCGTGAGCGTTCTCATTTCTTGACAGTCAATAAAGTGTAAGTTGGTAACTCATCGTCCTTTTTTATTTTCAATCTCCTAACTAACGATGCTGTATCATTGTACCTTTATTATACAACATAGTCTAACAGCTCTATATAAACGACAAGCATAGGCGTAGTGTGATGGGTATTATCTATTGCCTGCTATTATAAACCAATTGACTTGATAACAAGTGGATTTATGTGAGAGAAACCATTGTAGACATACACTAATGAACCACTAGCCTTTCACTAATTACGCAAGCTGAAAATCATGTGCATACTAGACTGTTACTATTTGATCCAGCACAAACAGCTGACATTATTCAATGTCGTGGCATTTAATCTAGATGATTGAATATGTAATGTGTATATCCTTCCACTTTCATGTAGGTCTGGATATTGAAAAAACTGATTCGACTGGATTATTCATATTTATTATGCACATATACTATTTGAATACTATTTCTTGTTTTACACATTTCTGAAAGATGGTCAAGGAGTAGTCAGAAGAAAACTATGTTAACCAAACAGACACACCAACACAAGCACGCACGTCACTCTAGTATGTATGCAGAAAATTTAGTACTGTATTCTCAAGTGTTAAAGTAAAGTTAATTTATAATTATTTATATAACTAAAAATATTGATTACTTTTTCATTTTTAAGCACATTTCTGATTATTCATCTTTTATTTCATATTTCTGGTTAAATGTTCTTACTTTTAATATGGTTGTTTGCTTCTTATTACATATCCAAAATGTATTAATTTTGAGATTTTGACATTTAATTACTTATTACAGTCATTGCCTATTTATTATTGTTTTGCTGATTGTTTGTTATTTAACTTTAATTTTATACTCATTCTTTGTTTTGTTGATCATTTATTTTTAACGCTGATGTTTATATCAGTAAATATAGTGTTTTTACTATAATATTAAACATTCTTTTTTTAACATATTTTATTTTACTACTGGTATATTTTCGTTAGAAGAATAAATAAATAAATAGATTTATTTTTGTCTTAAATATATAAAGACAGGGTGCGTACAATCCACTGTAGATTTTAGAATTGTAAAAACAAATTTCGACAGTAACTTCATTGCAAAGACACAATTATAGTGTTATTAATTGTTTACTTCATATAATTACAAGGAAATATCGAGTGCGTTAAATTATGTGGCAATTCTAAATTACACACGAGCACTGCAAAACTAACAACTTTATAGGTGATTTAAATTGTCAGTTCCACAACTGTTACTCATTTCCCTGTACCATAACTCTCTGTTGCGGTGTTTTATTTATCCCTGGAGACAGTTTGCGCTCTCGCTCTACTCTCCCAACATGTCAGTCGTTTCATAACTGTTAATATTTTAATACAAACGAAATTTAAATAACAAGAATATTAGATCTTCAATTAACTTTTTATAGTACTCAATAATGTGTTTGTGTAGAATTACACATTACTTAAACTACCCTATATATATATATATATATATATATATATATATATATATATATATATATATATCAAATCAAACTTTATTAGAAGGGCATCGAGCAAATCCCATAATAAACAAATTTGTAAAAAAACTGAGGGTTATTGAAGCCTATTACCTGGGGAAATAGAGAAATATCATGTATGCCTGCAGGATATCTTGAAAACGGAATAAAGTATATTGATAATTTATATGAGGCTTCTTTTCTATAAAAGCAACTCTGACGTCGATGGTGTTGCATCTGTCTCCGTGCAAAATTTAAATTACATTTTAAGAGAAAATTTCAATGACATAGTGTCCCGAGCAATGAAATGTATAACTTCAGTACGATTGAAAACTTAGTCAGGTTCAAAAGAGTCAGTCACGACGGATTAAATTCAATTCTGTTCTAATGCATTTAACGTTCGACAGTTGAGTGTGCTGCACTGACCATGAAAATAACAACGTGATATGCGGGTTTTAAATCCAACTTAAAATGAGACTCGTTTATTTCCTCTCTGCCATGATTGTATCTGGTGCGGTAAGTAATATTAATCTTTACCCCGACTAAGAAAATATGAGTATACATAACCTTCAAAAGTATATTTCAGTCAAAATGCATCTACTTCTGTCCCTTAAATTCTGTCTCTGATGTAAAGGGAAAACTTGTGCTATCACTTTGCTTTTCCTTTACCTACAGTAAAAGTATTAAGAGAGACAAACAGTTGCGATATCCTTATAGTAAAACATACACAGTTATGTACATTATGGTTGGTTTTGAAACACTGTTTAAATATTATTTTGAATGCATCAGATGGTTCACTCGTTAATAGTACAAGCTAAAAAAAATTTTGATAGTAAATGTTTCTTTACAACCTGCGTAACATTAATGGTAAAGCACTGTTTAACTACTCAATATGTTTTACACTTCAAATTGAAACAAATATTTCTTCTAAATTGGTGAATTTCAGCTGAACGTCTTAGCACTTGTTTGGGGTCATTTAACTTTGAATTACATGTCCAATATATTACAATTATTTTTTAATATTATTTAATATTCTGAGAAACCTTTATAATGTTTATCATCTTCTAAACCTTTCTTGGAGTTCTACAAATATTTCAAAACCAAAATTAGCCAAATCGGTCCAGCTTATCAGTTTTACAGAGACTAAAAAACTCATTTCACTTTAATACATAAATAGAGTCATTTCATACTAAATATATGCAGCATACTACTTCTACAACAGTCCAAGTAAGTAAATCCATTCAATTTGTTCTTGCAGTCAAACACAATTCCCTTTGTTCAATTACAGCTGAACCATTAAACTCGCGCTCCTCCGGGACTGACCACCCTTCCTTGTCACTACAAATCCCTTTGTGTACTTGTGGACCGCTAGTAAGATCTTTAGCAGCATTACCATTCTATAAGATATACGGAAGGCTATTATTTATATAGCTTAGGTTAATTATACTTGTTTTATACAACCATATATAGAAAGCTGCATAAACAATGTTTATAGTTTGCTAAAAATCTCAGCTTAAATGTGACAAACATCCCGTAATACGTATAAAATTTTAAAAATCTGCTTGATTTTGGTAATTTCTTTGTGAATATTTATATGTTTTAATTTTCTGTGTGAGCCACATATCTACGTTTTTTCTACCAAAGAATAGAATATATACAAATCCTAGAGAGTACTATTATAGTATAGTATAGTGCTATACACTAACGAACAGGAATGATAACTTTAACTTGTACGTGAGATGCAAGGGGTTACAATCATATAAACTTAGAATGTTTAATGAAATGTGATTCAACTCAAAAAAGCATAAGTACAGGAGGAAACTTCAGGGGTACCGCTGTACTAGGTTTAGAGGATAGTGATATCATGAAAACATCCACGTTGATAATATTATAAGAAGGGGTTGTAATGGTCGAATTATTTGTAAAGGAACCGTCCTGGTGAATGAAATATTATTTTTATTTATTATTTTTTTCTATTGTATATGATGGGTCACGTGATGACAATTTTAAGACATGAGATATTTTGACTAATATAAGATATTCTTTAAAATGAGATTCGTTGACTAAAATGAGATATTCTTTGAAATTAATATGCATGTCTTAACAGTTGGGCATAGTGAATATGATGCATAGAATGATATCTATAAATCATAGAAGTAATGGACGTACAGGCTGAAGAAAAGCAAACGTTACAGGACAAACTTCATTTGGTAAATGAAAATGTAAATTTCATACTAAAATACCAGTTTTTTCTAATAAGAACTGTAATTTAATTAGACCACGAGGTATTATACTAATTTTTATATTACCGTGATAAAACTCACCCAAGAAGTGATAAACAATGATAATTATTTTCTATGATAGCATATTATCATAACTCATGACTTGAGTCATTAAGAAAGCATTAAGCTCCCTGAAACTTTTTCTCTTCTTTAGGCCCATTCTTTATTGATATTTTTACATCCATTTGACAAATTTTCATCATATATTACACTTTAGGTTTATAAACAATTTTGTACAAAAATCTCATATTTAAACAACATTGTGTATAGTAGCAGTTACCCAGGACTTTGCACGTGATTTCCTATTGAATAACAAGAATAATTAGACTTTAAGTTTAAAGAGTAATGCTTGGATTATTTAAGTCCGTGAGGGAAAATATTGTATAAATACTAGTGACATGTCTCCACAATATCCCGTAATATTTTTATGAATAACTTGTAATATCTTATGATGCAGTAGAGTAATATATTTGTAAAATACTTCCGCTATAAGGTACTTCTGGTGCCCTAATGGCGTTTGCATTGTTGCCCCGATCAATAAAATATATACAAACGTGGATCTTAAAAGTCTAAATTGGTAAAAACCTGTAAACATCCGCGACAATAGTAATATACATCCGGTCTTTGTTATATCCGGTTCCTTAGTAACGTTTGCATTGTTGCAATTGTCAAGAAATATATACATACATAGTATAGACATCGGGAAGTTTGAAAAACATAAATATAGTTCTTCTACTCGTATTGTTTGGCATTAATATAAATCCCTATGGGTAGTAAACCTTCAAAAAATAGTATACCTTCATCTTTTATTCGTATTTTGGAAGAATAAGAGACGAGTGTATTACTTTTAATCTGTTGGGAACATAAGAAACGAGTGTTTTAAGTAATTTGATCTTTTGTGAGCATAAGAGATGTGTTTCACACATTCAATATTTTGGGAGCATAAGAGACGTGTGTGTCACATTTAATATATTAGGAGGATAAGAAACAGGTATGTGACATTTTACATTTTTGGATCATAATAGACGTGCGTGTGTGTGTGTCAGGGTTAATATTTTTGGAGCATAAGAGACGTGTGTGTCACATTTAATATATTAGGAGGATAAGAGACAAGTGTGTCGCATATAATATATTAGGAGAATAAGAGACTAGTGTGTCTCATTTTTTATTTTGGGATCATTAGAGATGAATGTGTCACATTTAATCTTTTGAAGCGTAAGAGATGTGTGTCACATATTTAATATTTTGGGAGCATAAGAGACGTTGTGTCACATTTAATATTTTGGGAGCATAAGAGACGTGTGTGTCACATTTAATATATTAGGAGGATAAGAATCAGGTGTGTCACATTTTACAATTTTTGATCATAATAGACGTGCGTGTGTGTGTCAGGGTTTATATTTTTGGAGCATACGAGACGTGTGTGTCACATTTAATATATTAGGAGGATAAGAGACAAGTGTGTCACATATAATATATTAGGAGGATAAGAGACGAGTGTGTCTCATTTTATATTTTGGGATTATTAGAGATGAATGTGTCACATTTAACCTTTTGAAGCGTAAGAGACGTGTGTGTCATACTTAATATTTCTAGGTCATCGATAAGTTTTAAAAAGAAAAATATAGTTTTTTGTAGGGGTTACAACACCATTTGTATTCAATAGGTAGCAGATCATATCGAATAAAGTTTTATCTATCTGTTGAGTTCATACGACACGTACGAGGCTCGTTTAATTTAATTTGATTATAGCACCATTTAACAACATGTACATTTGATCATTGTGGAAATGCTTTGGCTTTTCTGTTCATGCCAGGAAGCATAGAAGTGTAAAATATTAACTAGTGAGATACTGGAGAGTTTGAGAATTAATTAATAATTTGTGTACGTTTCATAATACATATACTTTAAACATAACACTATTACACCATTTCAAGTAAAGGTTCATAAGAATAATAGAAATTATTTTTACTACTCCCATCTCCCCCCATGAACTTCCTTCAATACTGCATAGATTTAATTCCAATATATTAATAAATAATGCTGCTACATATAAACTACTACTTGTGTTACAAATTTACTTATGAACTATACTTATACGAATAACAGATTAGGATTTGTGTCAATGTTATAAAATTTACCAAATGACACTGTTGACCCTAAAACAAAGCCGGGTCCAGAGACCGGCTCTCTCATTGTCTTTACGGGTCAGTGAACTGTTTAGTTTCCGGGCAATCGCACCCAGTTGTCGGCTGTGACGTTGACAATGTGACGCTCGACGGACGGTCACTCTATTCTTCGTGGATCAATCCGATTAACTAATTGTTAAAACCATTTTATCAAATGACTAGAAAGATCTATTTATGATGAATTTATTTATAATTACTATTAAGTTTTTAATTGAATCCATCTTACAAAATTAATGTTTTGTTGTATATGCTAAGTTTGAGTATAAAGTATATTAAAAAATATTCGAGTGTGTAAAAGAACTGCCGTGAGCAGAAATAAATAAGTGAAACATAAGGAGATTAAAATACTAAAAGTAAAATTTTCATATAATTTAATTAAGTTTTGGCCTTTGTAACTATTATACTTTAGATCAAGAAATATTATTTATATAAACAGTGAAATATTTGGACGGCCATGTTTTTAACTAGTCTGAGAAATTTCATAATTTATAAAACAAGTACAGTACTGCTATAGTATAAATAACTTTGAGATAATAGATTAATCTTTGCTTTATTTATGAAGAATTTGCGATAAGAGAATCTTTACATTTGCATAGGACAAATTAAAACTGAATAGTTTATAGTTACGTTCAACTGATATTTAACGATGTTTTATAGATATTTACTGTCGTTTAATATGTTAAATATATTTTATCTACATTTAATTATTAATTTCAGTAACAAATAATAAATTTTTAAGTCCTACTGATTTTAATACATGTGGTAATCCTAAATTTATGTTTATAAATAAAAAAACCTCTGATTTCTTTAAAGGAATATTTAAGGGAACTATATATGTATAAATTTAACTTTAACTAATTTTTCAATTTTATTATTGGGACGAGGTGAAGTAATTACACCTATTCGTAAGAGTTTGTTTAGATTTATAGATGTTATAAAATATACATTTACAGTAAATTAATACTACTGTTTTTTTAGATTATTTGCAGGTTCAGTAGTTTGGTTAACATTGAAAGAATACATTAAGCCATCTTTTCACATATATAATATTACAAAGAGTAAAAATATTGATAACTAACTGTTACCCGCTGCTTCGCAGGCAATTTTTAGAACCGAAGTCCTTATAAAAAGCAATTATGATGTAATATGATGGGAATCCTACAAACATTTTAAAACGTAAGTAGGCATATATAAGGTACATTTTATTAAGTTCATGGTAAATAGTATCAGAGTTCTAAATTAATTATATACATAACGTCCCAGCTGAATCTGCCTTGTAATCACGATCAAGAAAACACAAATCTTGGATCACACAGGTCTCGGAAACTTACTTTGGTAAAAAAGCGTATATTTCCAGTCCTTGTCATATATTTCAGATCTAAGATATTTCCAGTACCATAGTAGAGTTTGCCTTGTTGTTCTGACGAAGAAAAAATATATATACTTACATAGGACAGAGATGCCTACTTCGGTTAAAAAGTGCCTACTTAATACCGTTTAAATTCACTTACCTACTATGTCACAGGTTAGCTTGCCATATTGCATCGATTAAAATACTATATACTTTCGATTATATAGTTCTCGGAAAATCTATTTTGGTCAAAGTCGTGTTGGCATAGTTGAGTTTGCTAGGACTGAAAAGCCTATTACGACCTGGGGGGAAGTCCTATCTACTTCTTATGTACTTCCGGTATAAGGGGAATTCCTTATTCAGGTTAAGCAACATTCCAAAATAATCGTTATTAAAGTTTTGCGTAACACTAGTTTTTTTGGACTGTAGCCAGGAAAAGAATGAATCGTTAAGGTATGTTAGTATTCATTTCTCTGTTTTTTCGTAAGCCATTGTTAAAATGTAATATCATAATGTCAAGGAAGCCCACCAGTTTAAAGTAACTTATGTGAAAACATTTATAACTTTGTTCGTTAAGGTTAGTTTTATAACAGCATTTAATGCATTGATGATTTTAATTCGTCACTGGCGCAATCTGGAGTAAAATTTCTATATTAATGTATTATTTACTATCTGCATTACACTACCGATCAAGCACTGTTTACTTATTAAATAAAAGAATTTAAATATAAACAGATGTTTCAGAAAGTTTGTCGAATTGTAGCTGTCAACAGCTGTTTAGTGCCAGTTTCAATTGAATTATGAAACTTTAATACGTTTAGTTCTTATCATAACATTCGAATGTAAACAAACTAATTTTTCAATTTGAATTCGACTTTATTTGGTGATATGAATGAGTTATTGGTGGTAAAAAGCACTCTAAGTGTTAATTAACACCAAAAGCTACACCTGTTCCAAATTTCAGCACAATCCGTATAGCAGTTTCGGCGTTCAGCGTGATTCGAGGACAAACCCCCAAACATATAAACATACAAACATCCGAATATCCAAACATGCAAACTTTCGCATTTATAATATTAGTAGGATTGTAGTTTAGTTAAAGATCTAAAGTATTTCTAAAAATGATTTAACGTAGGACTTTCATTATAATAAGTTTAATTTGTGATTAAAAGCTGAAAAATGAATCATTGTCAGCATAGACTCAGTAATTAACTTGTGAAAAACAAAAATTGTTTATTAAAATAATTCTCACAATTACAGGTTGCTGTTATATAGGAGCATGTTTTACAATACGTCTTGATGAAATTTTTAACGCATCTTATTATTAATAAAATATTATGAAACCTATTTTCGTATAATTAAGTGGAGATTGAGTCCTTGTTTATAATATAAGCAAAATTTTGAAAGACGTTATAGGCAAGGTGTTTAGTGATTATATAATTACGTAATGAAGCTTCAATCAGTTTTAGGTTTATTTATAAGTATTTATACGTCAAAGAAATTACCTTTAAATTAACTGCACTAGGTTGAGAGAAAAAAAAACTTTTTTGGCTAATCAACAAAGAATTATAGAAGTTTAATGTAGCAATTTTATATATATGTGGTGGAAATATAAAAATGGTGGAATATGTGGGTGTGATAAGTTTATGTCATATATTTCAGTTATGACTTCAAATGTTACACGTTTTTAACTAATTAATATTTGAAGAAATATTCGTAATAGTTTGTCAATTCTTTCAGTTAAATTAAGTAATTTTCATTTTTGTTCACTTTCGCCTTGGGTAGCTAAGTACAAGATACTGTCAACCCTTTTAATCTTGCAACTCTTAAATAAGTCGTTAGAAGATGCAACTAAAAATCTATTTGCAATTAAATGTTTAAACACCCAATTACATATTGATTCACCATGGGGACTCTTTATAGCTGACTTGTAGTTTTTGTCAAGTTTTATTTCTAGCCATCAATTAGACATTAAAGGTAATTTTGATAGTAAACAGTAATGAGTCAGTTTATTTACCAAGATATAGTTATAGATGTTAAAACTACAAGGATTCTGAGTTAAATGAATCAATGTTGCAAAATGATAGTAGTTTAAACGTAATTGTACAATCTAATATAGCAATATTTGAAAGAAATACAATTAATATTTTATGTGGTCGTTACGAGTTCACGTAGGAAACAAGATAAAGCGTATAATCATGAGATATAATGTAACGTGTTATACAATGGACGTAATCACCATTAGGGATGAATATTGACCACAGAGAGGTCATGGACTTGGTAATCTCACTTTGCACTGATGATGTCACAGGAATGGAGTCATAACTATCTCACAAATATTGAAACACGTTAGTACACACAGTAACTTATAAAATTTAAACATAAATTTATCATATCAAAGTTGGATCTCACATAAAGTAATATCATGCGTACAATTCCCTTACTGTTAATTATAAACTATTTATCAGTTATATTTAAGTACACATTGAATTTTAATTGAATAACAACAAAACGTTTACTTACAAAATATTTTGTTAACAAAGAAAATTAACGGACATCTACGAAACATGTTTCCTAGCCAATACTGAACAGCTGTTCCTTCATAAGATCACAACCATACGTTTCGTTTTAAAATAATGAGCAACACAGACCTAATATACAGTAGTTCCAGCATATCAAGAAATTGACTTCATCTCTATTGGAGTAGCAGTGTGAATCACTCTGTTATGATGGAATGCGGTTCTGTTGTTATATGAGCAATAACAGCCAAATAGAACACAAGCTTCATTGCTTAGATACTCATTAAATACACTCCACAGATTTAAAGAGTAACACATTCCATTATTATTTATTGTAAATAACATTTAAGAAAATAATAATGGATACTCTTAGAAATTGTAGGTACGGACTCTCCACCAAGGAAGAGCTAGAAGGATACAAAAGTTCACTTGTTTCCCTCTTGGTAATCTATCTTGGAATTTCAATAGCATAGTAAGTCTGAGTGACATAAGATGACTCAAGTCTTGCTCCAAATGTTCATTTAATTTAATATTACAACGTTAATATTTATGTATACAAAAATTTATTTTCCGAGTCAGAGCTACCATTTGTAAATATATTCTATTCGATGAACTTAACCACTTTTACTGTCATAAAATAATTTT
This sequence comes from Homalodisca vitripennis, assembly GCF_021130785.1. Lineage (NCBI taxonomy): Eukaryota > Metazoa > Arthropoda > Insecta > Hemiptera > Cicadellidae > Homalodisca > Homalodisca vitripennis. The sequence goes on from NC_060211.1 coordinate 14,390,387, forward strand.
ATTCAAGAACTTTGTATCGATTTTCCATCACGTTCAGGTCATCGCTTCATTTATGTACCGTATATATCTCAAGATGTCCTCTTTTAGTGTTGAATAACATATTTGGCACAATAAATCAATTATAAAGATATTAAATCGTATCTAATAAGTAATATATAGGATCATGACTTATCACCATATGGAAACGTTTTATCACACGGAAGAAAGTCCTGAACCTTAGATATTATATTCACAAACATACATTATGCTACACTTGCTGTACTAACCTTTGCGTTAAAATAAGTTAATTTGGATGTAAAGGAGTTAAGAATAAGACTCACAAAGGATTATAAGTGAAGTACCTACAAACTCCGTAATTTTCCGCAACAAAGATCATTTTAAAAACTACTCATAATACTTGTTCCAGTTGAAAGCCTTTGAAATCTTTGTGGTCAGAAAAGTGTGAAACTAGAGAATAAGGAAATCAAAAAAAGACTCACTTGCATCGCGTAAACTAGTGTGAGTGTCATGCCCTATTAATAGGCCATACATTAAAACAATAGCAATGTTTATGGGTTAATATGATAGTATAGTATCTATAATTGATTAGCATACATATAGGTTACCAGTGTGAAGCGATATAGGATTTCAATTTGAATAAATTCCTGTTAAAACTTTGTTGTTAAATGCAAAGAACTATTTATCAATGTACGTAATGTCGTCTCTATTACATATACCAAATTCTAAGCTTCAAGGTCGAATATTATATTTTAAACTCTATTATGAATACGATTCCTATGTTTATTAAACGTTACCATATGAGTGGAGGTGAACTGATAATGACATTTCTGTTGCTGCACAAGAATGAGGAGTCAATATTTACAAAACCGGGTTTAGTTGTACAACTGTTTACACAGTTTACAACTAGAACAAGTGTGACACAGTGCTGATGCGGGGAAGTCAGTTGCCATGCAGAGGTCACCGTAGCAGTGGTTTTACAACAGACAAGGGGGCCCTTGCTTGTTGACATATCTATTGCTGGGTTTGATTGAAGAGTCAATATTTACGAAACCGTGGTTAGTTGTACAACTGTGAACACAGTTTACAACTAGAACAAGTGTGACACAGTGCTGATGCGGGGAGGTCAGTTGCCATGCAGAGGCCACCGTAGCAGTGGTTTTACAACAGACAAGGGGGCCCTTGCTTGTTGACGTATATATTGCTGGGTTTGATTGAAGAGTCAATATTTATGAAACCGTGGTTAGTTGTACAACTGTGAACACAGTTTACAACTAGAACAAGTGTGACACAAAGCTGATGCGGGGAGGTCAGTTGCCATGCAACGGTGACAGTAGCAGTAGTTTTACAGCATGTGGGACCTTGCTTGTGAACAAACACAATAATAATGAAAACAATTTGTAGAGCTGCAGGGATGGTACGGAAATATAGTTGTAAGTAGATGTAAAGGAATAGTAATAAATCGAAATGACAAGACAAATGACACTAAAGTTTTGAATATTAAAATTAAAATACATGTTAAGTAAAGCGACTTAAGAAATTATGCTTTATTTTTATTTCCAAATTGAACATTTGAACAGTATGTATACCAATAGGAGGTTTTTAACGATAAATTCATATGCAGTGTACGCTAAAGTCTCCTCTAAACAATGGTATATCATATTTAATTTACTGCCTGTTGGTCTACAAGTGTTTATATAAGTAGTTAATAATTTTTAATCAATCATAGATCTCTATCAAAATCGTAGTAAACGCTTAAACCGAAACTGTATGTAAAAGACTGGTTGAATCTGATAATTTAATTTTAAAATGGCATTGATTTAAATGTTCATACTGAAATATGTTGAAAAGTAATAGTCTTTTTTTTATTCCTTTTTGTAGAAAATGTATCACGAATTAAAATCACAAATATTAATGCTGTAATTTGGTGAGACATAACTGATATTTTTCAGTTATAGTTCTACCATGTATATCCCATATCGAGTATTTTCATAATAAGCTAGCAATAGAAGAAAACTGAACAGTGTAAATAAATTATTAAATGTTAAAAATAATTTCTTAGTCGATATTTGTTGAATTCTTTAATTGTTATTTTATTATTAAGCAACGTGTGATAGAACTTATTGAATGTTGGTGAATTTGTATGATTAAGTTTCACAACATTTTATCAACTGGACGAATGGTGTAATTTCTTATGTCTCATGAAATAAATAACATAAGTCTCATATTTATTTATTGAAGAGTGATACAAACATTGCACTGAATTGATTTTGACCAAAGATATAAATAAAAGATATATAAATTTAATATAAAGATATAATAATATAAAGATATATAATGTGTTAGTTTAAATGCCACAAAATAGAAATTATTGTTTCCTCTACCATAAACTGTTCTATTATTTTTTTTTAGTAATGCAAACATGATAACTGTTTTATGTGGATAAAATTTATTTCCGTTTTGGCTTAACAAACAATAGAGAAGTCAGTATTTGTTTAATTTTTGATGTGTCTACAATGGCCGCGTAATGGGTGTTGTTTTGTTGTGGCCCTTGATTAAAAGAGATGACAAGTACAAAGCACTCACAGGATTATTGTTGATTTCTCTCAGCGGAATTTTACAATTAAAGTAAAAAAAAAATGTAATAAACATTATTTGCATTGCAGCTTATCGTATCAGATTGTGTAAGCCTCGTAAAATATTGGCTTTAATTACTCTCAGCAAAATTCTACACTTAGTCATGGCCACACAGAAGTCATCATTGTATATTTAGAGATATTCCACTGTTACAGAAGAAACCTTTCTCTACATTCTTTGCTCAATTTTACATACACATTCTATTTCATAGGCTAGGTAGTAAATAAAACAAAGTCAAAGTAAGGTATCACTTTAACCATACTTCGTATAACCACTTATGTTTCAAGACCACAGTGAAAAATAAACCTTTCACTAATGGTGAATTTCTTAAGAGGTTTTCATTTAGTGCCAATTGAGATCTGCCTTGTTAGAAGGTTATTAATACGTTTTAATTAGCTGTAATTAGAGTTGTATTGGACGTTTATTTTTATTACGAGTAATTCATATGATTTCTCTTTAGTAATACTAAACTATTTTTCAATAGTTGTTTGATAAACAGCATAAGAAGCTTTAGTATTAAACGTTATAGAATAATTTTAAAGTACTATCTCTGGTTAGGGATAAAAAGGGGGTTTTTACTAAAATTACTAATATTGTTACACGCTTTAAAAATGCTTTCTTGGTTCGTCTCAATAGTTTTCATGATCCGATTTGAAGGTGAGTAATGTTATACGTAATAAGGTTTCAGAAAACAACTTATTTACTAAGGTTTCACTGTAATACACTGTGCTGAACTAAATTCATTATAGAGACAACAAAGAGTAATACAGTTTAAACTTTTATTATAATGTTTTCTATTGAAAGTTTAAAGTGAGTAAAATCAAATTCCAGCCCGTTAAACGCAATTTTCAAAGGAGATAATCAATTACAATAAACTTTGATCAACAAGGAAAAATCTGTACGAGAGAACTCACATGAGTAAGGATTAGCCTAATATCGCATGCCGACACAACAGTCTTCAAGTAATTTCGCAAGAGAAAGGCACAACTTTCGACCTTACTCGATATAACATTCCTACCTTTCCTAGCTCTATTGTTTTTAATATAAGTTAATAATAGAAACTGTCATATATTATATAAAATTGAACGAACTATACGAAATCCAGTAACGTAATGTATTAATATATTAGGGGCAAATAGTGATAATATGGTTTCAAATACCTAATAATATAAATTATTATTAAAAACATCGTTTGATTCCTTTAGATTTTTGAAAAGCAAAGTTCATAAAACTATACAATATTTCAATCCTTTTTACCCATTTCCAATAAAATACGATTTATAAATTGGTACATTCATACAATGTAAGTGGTCACATTATTAAGTATCTTATTTATATTTAAGGATTAATATTGTGAAAAATACTATATTATCTCTATTTGCAGTACGTATAAATACACTTAATTACATTACAGTAATTCTTAACAACATTATAACACAAAAATAACATTGTGTCAGAATTGATTTACAGTGGTTGTTGTTTTAATACGTGGTTTTAGGACTTTCTGTATCATCAGACTGTTTAAAAAAAGTGAATTACCTTTTTATTTAACAAATTATATAATATGTTATGAGTATTATAATAGTAGTTTATTTTTAAGATAATATATTTTTAACATAATGCATATTTATATGAATTGGTAATACAAACGTCTGTACCCTATATCAGGACAGATGTAAAGATAAAGAAAAATAATTTGAAATCAGAAGTGGGTTTATAATAAATTGATTTTTAAGTAGAGTTGACTTCTGACCGAAACTAAATGTATGTACAAAAGAATCTTGTTTTTTTATAAATGCATGATTTTTAAGGACTGATATGACGTTGAGAAAAAAGTCTGTTACAACTATCTACCATTTAACTTAGTTTTTACAATCCTAGTCTTGCAACAGTTGACTTCCAATCTGTATTGTTACAGTATTCATACGCTACTCAAGATATTGTAGTCACCATCTAGAAACCCAAACAAATACAACAGTTTCCATGATCTCTAATGTTAAAAAAAGCCGTATCAGGATTTTCTTTGTACTAGGCTATATCGAATAATGTAAACACTTTGAACAAAATGAAACGGCCTTGCAGTTGAATGATTAGTAGTAATTTAATATAATGTTTTCGCAAACACTTACTTAATAAAGTACATTACAATTAGTTAAATATGTTTAGTACAGTCTGTAATATTAAAACCTACAACAGTAAAAACAGTAACCCTATATAAAAATGACCGCAAAAGGCTTAGAGTAAACAAAGTTGACTATGAAGAGTTGCTATGGTAGCAATTCAGTTTAATATAAACTTTACTGTTCTTTTGAGGGTCTTACAGACCCCAAGTTTGGATTGGATTATCTGATAATGTTGCTGTAAACTCACTTCTCCGCCATTTCGTTATTTTCAGGCAAGTCTCATATCGCATCTGTATAAAGTATCTCTTTGGTATTTATCAAACATCTAGCCTTGTTACACATTTTTATTCTCTATTTACATAACTCATAGACCAATTCTAATTGTAGAGTTTAATTTTAAATAAACATTCAACAGATATTTCCAAACTAATATTACAAGATGAAGTTTAATGGTAAAAAAGCTTGACAGGCCTAAGTCTGTGTCTGTTCAATAATTTCAATTAAATTTGAAGATTTTAAAGATCATATCACGCCAAAGAACAGGATCTTTCAGTTTGAATTAAAGTTTGTCTGCTGTGGCACCTGTAGGCCAGTTCACTTAATATTATACAATTTATGAGGATTTGTACATACAAAGCCATATTAGTATTAATTGCACATGTTATTAACATTTATGAAATACTTTTTTTCCATCCTTTTTATGACAATTTATGAACGGCTTTACTACGAAACTACTTACTTACTTCAAATATGATATAAGGGGTTTTTTTAACCGTGAAAGAAATAAATAATTTCAGGGTCAAAATATCAAAGCGTAGTACGTCTGTCTGTCCGTCTGACCATCTGTGATACAACTTTTGATAGAAAAACCTTAGAGACTTGAAACACGAGCCTTAGGTTCCTCTAAGTCTAAGAAAGAACCCTATTGATTTTGTGGCCTTTCAGTAACATAGTTCATCGTCTATCTTTCAGTATGTGGATATGATGCCCATCAATTTCATACATGGTAAACTGTGTATCACGGAATAAGGACAAGGGGTAATAATACATACAATTGAAAGTTTTGACAGATTTTAATTGTCATATCATATTAGTGGTCATTTGATCATTTTTTAAATTTAAGGTTTTGTAGAAATTTTCGAAACAGAATTCTTGAATAAAGCATTACATGCTAATTCTTGCTAATTCTTATGTTACCACTGTTCGATAATGTCATGCTCTAATAAAGTATTGGTTTTCGATAACGCATTCCATTATTTAGATTTAAAGGTCTGTCGATATATGTCTTCAGGAGCTTAGTAACCGCTGAGTCTGTTCAGATCACACGGACCTCTCATAATAAAGGATTTGGAGAAAATGCCGAGAAAAATAACTATTTTGCTAGATTTTACAATCACTCGTACACTTGTTCATAAACTATTATTACGTTATGTTATTTAAAAAGTGTACATAGTACAATTTTTGGAGTAAATTACAGAATATAGGGAAGCTATCATACAATATGTTACGTGTGTCACAAATGACGTCTGTAATGGAACAGTGATTGCGACCAGATTAGCGCCATACATCAAGCTGGTAATCACACATATAATGTATGTGGCGAGATAAATACCGCTTTATTGCGTTCGGTATTATTCAGGGATTTCTCTTAATTCAAACCATTTTTACTACAAATCACCTTTGAAATTTTTAGTACGAATCACTATATGCATTACAGTTTCAAAATGTCGCAAAGCATAGCACATTATAGGTAGATATTAAAAGCACATAAAATTCTATATTCGATGGATCTAAACATCATAGCCTGTCGCAAATAAATAACACATGTTTAATCAAAGTATTTTTCCGCAACATACATCCAAAACTAACATAACTATGAATTGAAAATTTCAGATTAAACCTCATTAATAAACATTTGATGTCGACTATGATGGTGGTATATGACCCACCAAACTGTTTGGCTGAACGTTAGCAAAGGCTGCAACGAAAGATTATGATCAAGATTGAAATGAGTTGAGACTACAACATTTTTATATTTTTCTTAGCGATGAGTAAGAGTTAAAAAACTTCTCTCCTGTCCGTATATCTGCCGTGTTCAACTGGGAATTTCAAGGAAGATGTGTGCTATGGATTAAAATATTGCATATAACGTCAATTTCGTATTAAGTTCATGACTGATACTGTAGCTGAACCTTCTTTACATAGCTATGACTAGTCATAGTATATCTTGAGTACAATATAATTAGTAGACTTTAAATGCAGCAGGACACTTTTTGCGTTTCTAAACAAAAAATAATCAGTCCAATGAAGGTGGATTCATTGAATTGACTGAGCGTAACACACATTAAACCACCAATTTTCTTTTTTTTTGCCTGTGGGCTGAAAATTCCTATTCTCTTTGATTTACTATAAGTTGCCTACCGTAGGGCAAATTAAGAATAAATTTGGTTGTAGATAAAGCCAAAGCCTGTTAGATGGTGTGTCCATTCATACTTTGTACTTTAATGGTCTACATGTAACTGTGAATTCAATGTTTTAATTAAGGTGGTTAATAATTTGTCAATGAAATAACGTAAATAGTATTTATTCCAAACTAAACAAAACCAATCAAATATTAATCGCAGCCATTTTTACAGAATACAGTTTTACTACACTAAAACAGAGAGTATTGAAATATTTTATGTGCAGACATGCAGCTATTTTATTAAATTGAAGTTAAAGCTCTTTTTATACCGATTTGGATGCAGAAATCCTACTTAAACTGTCTTACGCATTTTATATACTAGTCGATATAATACTCAAACATTTTCATGGCATGTATTATTCTAAATGTTATGTATTATTCATGTATTGTACCATATATAAAGTTGATCAAATTGCTCTGGTCTGGTCGGTCAGTATGCTCCCCACAGTAAATGCTTTTTGAAGTGAATTGAAATAAAAACAATTGTTACATCGACAGCTGATAATTGATTAGGGTCGTTAACGTAAACCACTGACCACTCAGGACGTGAGCGGGGTTTACAGGAGATTTCCCAGCTTTCCTGCAGGAACTGCCTGGAGAGTTATAACCATTTCAGTGCTCTTGGTAATAGGCAAAGATAGCCTAACCAATTCTAATTCTCTCTAATCACTATGTGTTCCTTAATTTTCACCACTCAACGGATATTTCTCTCCTAATAATTATAGCCTTAAGACGTTAACCAAATTAAAGAAATACGAATAATAAATATTTAATTTAAATCCTATACCTATCATGGTATAGGATAGGTATTTTAATAATCAAGTCCATAAAACAGATAACCTCAAAGTTCAGAAGTAAGAGTAGTAACTTATGCGTTATTCATTATCCAATTTATAACTGTAGACGGTATATAAAACACTAATAGTATAATTTTAACACAATCATTTCTTCGACGAAATTATTAAATAAATACAAATTTAATGACTGTAAGTGTTCACATTTTTAAGTAAATTAATATTGCGTTTGCATTAGAATAATTTCGAGTAGTATTTATCACAAAATAATTTAAACGACCACCATTCTGAACACACAATATATGACACTTCAATAGAATTTATACGGGGTTAAAACATCATTTAGAGTAGATTAAACTCAATTAATTCAGCTATTATTGCAATCGGTTTGGTTTTAATACCAATCGCGTTTATTTATACTGATACCTCATCATATATCTATGAATTATACGGTTACTATATTGAGCACATTGAAAATGATTAAAATTACAATGAGCTGTAAAATAATGTTTTTAATTTTCTTTGTGTATATTAAAACTGTATTTAAATATTATCTTAGCTAACTTATTGACTTACTTTTTACCTTAAAACCTGAAAAATTAATGTTCTAAATGTGATGAATATAAAACAAATTTAGTTGCATTATGCAATAGCAGAGGTAAAAACTTCCATGGGAGTAAATGTTTATTTATATTTATTTTAAAGTAACCTATGGCCATACTAACACATTTTGTTCTGAGCAGGAAAATTTAAATGTATGTAATATGATTTATACGTATTGGCTCTCTTTAGTTGGGGTATTATATCTCGAAATGGCTCTGTTATTGGATACTTATCTAAACATTATAACGGTAACCGCTTTGAAACTTTATGACATATAACTCAAACATACGAGAGATAAAGTTCTTTTACATTACCTAGGATTTCTAAATCTAACTTATTAATGAAAATGAATTGAAAAATATGTTGCAACGCGCTAAAAGAACAGTTGGATCGATTTCTTTTTTATGTTACTTTAAATCCGAGGACGGTTTACGTAAAAATGTAGATTAGAAAAAATACATGAAATATATTTTTAAATACTTTAAAAAGGTATTATTTTTATTTTATGGTTTTTATTATAAGGGGCAAAAAACGCTGCGGTTATCATCGCCCTCAAGCAAGAATTGACACCTGCTCGTATTTGGTGGTGTCAAGTATGTAAATAAAGATTACATTGTATATAACAAAAGAAATTGGAATCACAAGTAGTTGGGTAAATATTTTATACTTAAAACTAGATAACAATAAATGTAACAAGGGAAAGACTGTAGAGAGGTCATAACCCATATAAAGGCTAAAAGGATAAATAGAACATAAATAAGGACAAGGTACATAACATTAATTGAATAAACTATAAAAACTTAACAAATTTTACTGCCACCATGGTAGCTGTAAAGGGGCTAATTTGGCAGCTGTAATGAAAAATAAAAATAAAATACTAAAATTAATAAATATTAACAACAATGGATAATCAGAATAAATAAACTTAACACAATACTATATTTTATTAATCAGCGACGTTTTATTTAGAAAACATAGTAGTCTTTGAGTTGCCGTCTCGTCATCACAGAGAATATCGTTCAACGAAGCCGGCAGATTCGAGTTGCGCCTATGTACCGAGTAGCGAGGGCAGTCAACAAGCACATGTTTGGCAGTAATGACAGTGTCACATGTGTCGCAGACCGGGGGATCATCTCTACTCATGAGGAAGCCATGTGTGAGAAGCGTGTGGCCTAGCCGCAGGCGACACAACACAACCTCCTCACGACGACTCGGGCGGTTCGCTGTCTCCCAGAGTCCAACGCAGTCTTTAATACGTCGTAACTTGTTGTTAACGACTGCCTGCCACTCGGTATTCCATTTCGCTTTCAGTTTGCCCTTCACCACCGGGATAATATCGGAAGAAACCATCCGTGCGGTGTAAGGCTGGAGTTTCAATGCTTCTTTGGCTCCTCTTTCTGCCAGCTCGTTTCCGGATACTCCAATGTGACCAGGTACCCAGACAAGAAAGACAGCAACACCTTCGGACTGAAGGGAAGACAAAGAGTGCCATATTTTGCGGATGATAATGTGTTTTGAAAACATGTCGCTGATGGCTTGTAAACCACTAAGGGAGTCGCTGCAGATAACCAATTTTTTAGTCATAGGAAACGTTATATTTAGGGCCTTTTTGATGGCTGTTAATTCGGCCGTGAAAATGGAAGAGTCGTTGGGTAGACGAAATCCGTATCGTTTAACCCCAGTGACGAAAGCACATCCAGTTCTACAACGTTCCTTTGACCCGTCAATATAGACAACGTCGCAAGGTGCGAGGCTGCCTAGTATTTGACGGAATTCTTGTTGGTAGACTGTTTCTGGAGTGGAGACTTTTTTAAACCTAGAAAGATTTAAAATAATTTTTGGCAATGAGACACTCCAGGGTGGGATATCACATTGATGAACGACTTTAAACTCGTAATCGTTCAGGCCTATTTCATAGGCGTAGGATTTGGCCCTAACGCCTAAGGGTGAAGGATGATTTGGTCTCGCTAGGAAAGAATTATGAAGTGGGTTTCGCAGGACCGGTTCAAATGCAGGGTTGTCTGGCTTTCCTGAAAGAGCGTGAACATAGTTTAGGGACAGTTGTTGTCGTCTATGCGAAAGACGGGGTTCTCCCGTTTCTGCGAGAAGACTGTTAATAGGAGAAGAACGAAAAGCTCCAGTGGCCAGTCTTAAAGCAGAATTATGGACTGGGTCAAGCATTTTGAGAGCACTGGGTCTTGTGGACCCATATGCTTGACATCCATAATCTAGACAGGAACGGATAGTGGCTTTGTAAAATCTGAGCATACATGTCCTATCAGCCCCCCATTTCGTTCCGCTTAAAGCTCTCAGTATTTTCAAGCGCTTAACGCATCGATCTTTTAGGTTTCTCAGGTGAGGCACCCAAGTTAGCCGGGTATCAAATGTGAGACCCAGGAATCTGATATTGTCACAAGTAGAGATTCTCTGACCCAGCAAAGAGAGCGTTAGCTGCTCAACATTACGCATTCTGGAGAAAACGATGGCTTTTGTTTTAGGTGGCGAGAATGAAAAACCCGTAACTCCGCACCACTGCTCAAGCCTGTTGATGGTAAGCTGTAAAGCTCTCTCCCCCACCGCTAACCTCTTTGTAGAGATGTAAATAGAGAAATCATCTACAAACAAAGAACAGCGCACAGGAGGGGTAACGCAGGATGATATTTTATTGATTGCAATGGCAAACAGAGTGCAGCTTAGTACGCTACCTTTTGGAATACCATTTTCCAGCGTGAATGAATCGGAAATGGTTGTCCCAAGTTTGACCTGTATGATTCTTTCCGACAAGAAGCCCTGTATGAAAGAAACCATGTGGCCCCCTACACCCCAAGATATTAAAGCATTTAATATCCCCCTTCTCCAAGCCTTGTCATAAGCCTTGGAAATGTCGAAGAATACCGCGATCATCTGTTTTCTTTCAATAAAGGAATTCAGGATTGCCGATTCCAATGCAAGTAGATGGTCACTTGTAGACCGGCCTTGTGGGAATCCGCACTGGGAAGGTAAAAGAAGGTTATTTTTCTCCAGAAACCAGACAAGACGTCTGTTGACCATCCTTTCGAGTACTTTGCAGAGACTGCTAGTAAGCGAAATTGTTCTATAGCTTTCTGGAGAAGTTCTATCTTGGCCCAGTTTATGGAGAGCAATAACGTGTGAACGACGCCAAGAATTAGGGAATGTGTTTTATAAATAGATTCTATTATATAAATTTAGAAAATCTTGTTTTCCATCCTCCGTCAGGTTCCGCAACATGGCATAATGTATGCTATCGGGACCTGAGCTGAATTTGATGTCGCCTTTAGTGATGAATCGAGTTCATCAATGGTAAAGGGAAGGTTTAGAGGAGAGTTGTTATTAATATTTAAATCTAGAGGATGTCTGTCTGTATTTATTTTGAAATTTTGAAACTCCCTATTGTAAGATGACGTTTTTGAAATTTCCGCAAAATGTGAGACGAGTAAATTGGAAACTGTCAAGGGATCAGTTACCACATCGGTACCATTTTTCAGAGCAATAAGAGAAGGTGGGGAGGTCTTACAGCAAACAGATCGAAGCTTCCTCCAAACATCAGATGCAGGAGTAGTTCGTTTTATTCGATCTGTGTAATCCAGCCAGGACTGCCACCGTCTCTGTCTAAATACCTGTCTTGCTTTTGCCCGTGCTCTTCTGTACCTACTTAAATTTTCTTCAGTCGGTGATCTGTTGAACTGTCTTAAACATTTTCGACGTTCCTTTAGAGCCGCCCAACATTCTTCAGACCACCAAGATACCTGGCGTTTGTTTGGTGAACCCGAGGATTTTGGAATGCTCCGCTCTGCGGATGTTATAATATTGGATGTAAATAGTATAGTGGCTGTATTTATGTCGTTTGATTGGATATTAATAGTTTGAGAAATTATGTTCTTTTTGTACTCGTTCCAGTCAGCCCTCTTCATTTTCCACCTGGGACACCTGCCTGTCGACGACGGAAAGGATTGAAAAGCCACGGCAATGGGCGCATGGTCACTCCCTGACAGGTCGGGAAGTACGAACTAATGCACTCGAGTTGCCACGACCGGACTGCAGATTGACAGGTCAATTGCCGACCATATGCCAGTACTAGGGCACATGTAAGTTGCCGACTCGTCATTGAGAACGACCGCTGCCACTTCATCCCACAATACCGCAACCATGCTACCCCTCCGATCAGAATGGCTGGAACCCCAAGAGCGATGGTGTGCATTTAAATCACCAACCATCAGGAAAGGAGACGGGAGTTGGCTGTAGAGATCACGTAGATCATCAAGAGATAAATCAAAAGGGGAAGGTGGAATATATATGGAGCAGATGGTTAATTTAAAAGGAACGTCTATTGAAACTGCCACTGCCTGGAGGTTTGTGACGATGCTCAAGGCTCTAGCATTAACAGAAGAATCTGCTAGAATAGCCACACCTCCACAGCAATTTGTTGGTGATGATCTAGGCGAAAGATGTCATAACCATTTTGTTTGAAATGAGTATGAGGAGAGAATTTAGTCTCTTGTAGGCAAATATATTTAGGGTTTCTCTATTTAGGGTAAGTCTTCAAAGTGGCTTCTCAAACCATTAATATTCCATTGTAACAGCATTTTATATTATATTATATATTTTATTTTGTGCTAGTTCATCGTAATTTTTTTCTTTGTTTAGATACAGGACGGAAGTTACCATGAACAGTTTGGAACTCGGTCTGCATCCCCAAAGGGTCCTCAACCATATCATCATCAAGTGATAATTGGGAGGATCTGGACGAGGATGAGTTAGTCTTTTTTACTAGGGATTTGGATCTATTTTCTGATTTTGTTTCTATGTTCTTTTTTAGTTTGTCGGCGAGTTTTTTCCTCTCTTCCAAAGATAAGGTGGGTTTCGTATTTTGTTGCACCTTATCTCTGAATGTAGAAGTAGCTGTTGGGCGAGCTTGAGTCTGTGTGTTGGACTTAAAATGGGGCGTGTGGACTGCTTGGGAAGGCTTACTGGTGGATGCCAACGGATGTTGTCCGGTACCGGCTGCAAGCTGTTTAACCAAAGCGGCAACCTGCTCTGTTAAATTGAGTACCATACCCTCTAGAGCAGTACATGACGGGCACTGTGCGGATTGGACTGGGGCTGAAGCAGCTTCGGAGTACGAGACTCCCTTTTTAGGGGTTGGAGCGATTCTTCTCCTATACTCTTTACGGGCTTCGTTAAAGGAAAGTTTGTCTAGATTAACTATCTTCAAAACTTCCTTTTCCTCTAAGTAAACTCTGCATTCCTTAGAGGTCGCCGCGTGTTTACCCTTGCAGTTCACGCATCTGACGTCGTTCTTGCATCCGTCTTCTTGGTGGCCTTCATCGCAGCAACGGGAACATGTCTCCGGTCCCGAGCACGTCTTAGTAGAGTGCCAGAATCTCTGACAACGGAAACACCGCTGCGGATTTTTGAAGTAAGGCCGTACCGTCAAGGATAAGTATCCAGCCTTAATAGTTTTTGGGGGTTGGGGAAATGAAAAGGTCAGAATTAGACCGGGAGTAGTGACCTTTCTCCCATACTCCGTCCGAAGCATCCTGACCACATCGGTTACCATTTCACACTGCAGCTCGTCCTTGATTTCTTCCTCACTACATTCCATCAGGTCACGGCAGAAGACGATCCCCTTGGAGGTGTTCAGTGAGGAGTGCGGTTGAACGACGACTTCCACCTGATCGAAAAAACTCGTCATCTGAAGGAATTTTTTGACTTGGATGTGGTTCGCAGCCTCCACCAAGATAGTTCCATTCCTTAATTTGCTCACAGCTTTAGGTTGACCACCTGAGGAAACAAACGCTTTGTTAATAAGGAAAGGACTAACCTTCGTTAGAGTTTTGCCCTCATCCTTATGACTAACGATTAGATATAGTGGAGTTGGAACGTTCATATTTTCAGCTCTTACTTTTTCTTCCACTTTCCTTTGTTTGATATACGATTCATTTTCAGAATCTGACAACTGTCGCTTTTTCTCTGGATCGTTGTATCTTACTCCGAATTCTTGCCCTAAGGGTGGGGTGGTTTGAGTTTCCATAGATTAGGTCACCAGCGCATCGTGTTTAGTAGTGCGGGCCGATTCACCGGGAGCGGGCATGCCCTCGGGTGTCCCACAAACCATAGCTTGGGGGACAACCCTACCTCAGTTCCCCGAGGCCCGGTTTCCATCGATTACCAAGTCGGGAACTTGGACTCGCACGTGGCAGCAGGGGCTCCGACACCCCTGCCTACTGAACACTTCCTGACCAAGGACCGAAGTGGCTGGCTTCTGAACGAATACAGGACTTACGCCTCGGCAGAAACAAGCTCACATCAGCTCTCACTCACACCAGATAGGGCATCTAGTGCCGGCTTAAGCACTCCCAGCGAGCCATGCACTGGAACGGTCAGAGGACGGGTACTTAAAAGACACTGGAAGGGGGTTTGGTAGGAATGAGGGAATGGTTAGGTGGGAAGAGGCAGTTTAACGTCATACCCAGGACGGCTTTATTTTATGGTCCAAATTTAACGACCTTCCTTTACCGGACGTCCAAATAATGGCTGAAACATCTGTTTGCATTTCATTGTTAAAAAATATTAGTTCTTCAGTGTTTGATCCGTTATGTGACGCACGTTATAGTTAATTTTTACTACTGAAAGAACAAATGTGAAATCTAACCATCTAATTTTATTGCAAATATTATTTAAAACTGTGATAAAACAAACCTTAATCAACAAAGCTGTGAATGTTTTCGCATACGGCACTCGAAACCGGTGTCTTCTCCTGACATTGCGACTTGGAATTTAAACAGTGGGACAAGAGAACACTGAACAATTAGCCCTAACATACCTCAAAAATCCATTCTTTTCCAGACTAAAATCATAAAAATAACAAGATTTCACATTGGACAACTTTATAAGTAGTTGTTTTGGCAAATTGCGTTACCGATAAAAATGTCCACCTTTACCAAAAGTGGAAATGAAGCAGATAAAATTTACCCATTGACCGTAATAGACTTCTAAGACCTAAATTTGTATGTACATTGTCGTTATCATGAAAACAATTTGTAAAAATAATGTTATTTGGAACAGTATTTGTAATAGAAAACATTAATATTTTCCTCATGAAACACTATTTTCCTACTGTTAGAAGTATATTCGATAAGAGTAAAGTGTTTTATTCACTCATAACATATCTCATGAGAAGACCCTGCGTTAGGCAAATATATAAGTATTATCATAAGCTAGGCTTACCTTCAAGATATACTTTATAGAAGCATTAATGCACTGTATGCTGTAACAGCTTTTCTTACGAAAGAAAATATTATACACCGACTTTGATGTGTAATATTTATGACTGCAGTACTATAAGAAACGAATGATCATATAGGCACATTTCTTTAGTTTGCGTAAAACTCCTAGGTTATTGAAAAAACGTATTGAGTTTGTTTCACATCTGCAACGTTTTTATTCACGAGGGAATAACATGAGAAATTTGTATTTGGAAGTTAAAGTTATGTTTATATCCTGAATAAAACCTAGAGTTTAATTCCTAACCAACTCTATTAACTTTTCCATTAAGTGAAAATTCCAAACCTTATCATTTAGAGGCCTTATATAAGACGTAAGGCTGTATGATGTACTGCACTCTTGCAAATTTTTAATTTTTCATTGATAAATAAATGAAATATATTTCCAAAGATGTTTGAATTAATTTCATCAATAGCTATTTCCTTTTATCATGGCTAATGTAATATATACTGTAAGAATAATCTGATAATAAGTGAGCAGTCCACATATTCAGGCGTACTAGACAATCATTATGAGCAAAGTTAACTGAGTTGGTACTAATCAACTGCCTCGAAGAACACCTCTTTTATGACGTACATAATCTGTTTAGTAGCAGGAAAAGAAGCGAAAATTAAATTAGTAAGCAATTTTTCGTCGCGTTGTGAAAGAGAAGCCTTGTGTTATGACACCGTTCTTATAATACTAGTAAAATATTCTTCTAACAAACCTTTTTTATTCTTTGAAATGAGTTAAATTATGGATTGGAGTGAGAGATATTATTATGATATAAATGTATAGTAAAAGAAATAAGAATCAAATCGTTATTTTGAACTTTATTGCTATAATTAATGTATTTTAAATTATTTTCTTAAATTAATAGTATTTGCTCTTTGCGACACAAACTACTCTTCAGAAATCCTTGGTTAATAATGAGAAGAAAGAGAGATTGGTATTGAGCAACACAGCGTGCTGCACGGAAGGATTTTAACTCTAATGAGCTGTCCGTCATTAGTTCATATCTATTGTTAAATGGTTGTTAAATATAATGAGAACCAATACTACATATTTTTCTATACTCAAATTCATTAATACTAAATTAGAAAAACTCCTTAAAAAGTATTCAAAATTAAATAATTTTATTCTGAGATGGTTTGGAGTAATTATAATATTGTCCATAAACATTATTATATATTAGTGGCTTTGAGGACATTTATAGCCTTATATTTTAAACATGCTCTATGTAAACATTCAATACAATTTTTTGAAATAAAAAAACCCCGTTTGCTACTTGGGATCCTGTGTGGTGTAAATGAATTATTGCGTGTAGAAATTCTTATGAGGGTAAAAATATAATTAAAGCTTTACGTTATTACAGTATTAGGAAACTAATCAATAATAGTCTATACTACATTTTACCAAATTTCTATTTATTTCTGAAACTGAAAATTACGTTTTTAACATATAATATGAGTTGCAATTCCATTCGTTAGTAATTAACAGAAAATCAAGCGTCTAAGAAGGATGTTTCAGAGTAAAAACGTGATAGGAAATGAGGATGATTTGACGTACAGTGGGACAAATTGCGTCAACGTCATAAGATGAGTAATGACAATATTAGACCAAGATTAGTTCACGTAGTATTCGGGCGCAGCATTATCGTCACGGCTGCAATATATATGGTAATGTTGCAGCTGACTGCGATAAATGGAGCTAAAATCAATTTTTAATTGATAAATTTTAATTAGCCCTGTTACCAAAAATCTTTAAACTAAAAGTTTTGGAAACAATCTTATATTTATTATACAGCTGATTTATGGAGTTATAATATTAATTGAATTAATGCATAAGACAATTTAGGAACTTATATTACTTTTAAAATTTAAACGTTAGTATTTATTATTAGGGTACAATTAAAAAAATTTTAAGAACGTTTAACTATTTTTATTCTAATACAGATAAACTTTAGACTCTGCTTTAAATGTTTTCAAAAATGGTAGAGCTATTTAAATTTTATCAGCGAAGAATTGAACAACTTATAATTAGTGTAAGATGTTTTCAAGTACTGCAACTATAAGGGAAAATAGAGGGGGGGGGTCGTGTCAGTAATGTTTGGTAAAAGAAAACAGTAATTATTTACGATCCTGGCCCCCCGGTTTTGTGAGCACCTTGTTTCATTGAGTTATTAAAACCACAATTTTAGATGTAAGACGTTATTTAATAAGTAATTTTAATTGTATTAACACCTTGAATGAACATCCTTCAAATTTGGCATTATTACCTTCAATTAACAAAGAAATATGATGGATTCTTTAGTTACTTCAAGTTTAGAAATATTCCAGGTCTGCATAGACGTATTGTATTAGGAATTTCCTAAACACTTTTCAGAGGAGGAATTAAATTTAAATCATAGAAAATATAGAAAACGTATTGCAGATCACCTAGTTCACATAATTTTGCAATGGTATGAACCAGAAAAGTACTGTTAGACTCCAAAGGAGAGTATTAAAAATGTAGGTATATTATGAATTAAAATAATCTATCACTGTCAAAAATTAACAATAATGACATATCCTGCAAACGTCAATTAGCTCTTAAAAAATGTTACATTCTTTACTAAGTCTTGCTTATTAAGGGTAAATGATATAATGTCACTTTCGACCCGCTGTCTATTTTCCCGACTACCCGTATATGTGCTTGTATACTTGTGATGGAAATTTTCTGAGGACTTATTATATTATCTTGTTTAAAAGTAAAGCTTTATTGATTTTAGGTCGAAAATACAAATTCGTCTTTCTATCTATGCAGCAACTTATTCATTTATTCACTTATTCTATTGGGTCCTTGAATATTCCAATATATTGGTTAATTAAATATGCCGTTTTTAGTAATACATATTATTAATGTTGAGAGTACACACTTCTGTTCCATGGTGCGGTATTTGCAAAGGATATGCCTAAGTATATTAATCCATGCTGATGAATTAAATTTGGACTCGAAATATCCCATAATCTCTGACTGAATGCTTGGCATACGACAGTTAATTAACTTGCTGTAATGTTATTATCACCTAGTTGTTCCAACAGTTTCCCGTTTAAAATTGTGTAGGAAAAGCATTGCCAGGATTTAAACCATATTGAATCATTTATTATTCATTATACTTTTATATCGATTTAATATTTATTAAGTAAAAAAGGATAAATATTATTAGTTAAACAAATATAAAGCTCTATAAAACATACATCAGCAAAAAAGGATAATTGCTTCCTTTTTATTTAATCTTCTAAAAACAATGTTAAGATAAAATAAGCTATGGAATGTAATATTGTGAATTCTGTCGAGCTTTCATCAAAGCTACTTTTATGTCCTTCAACATTTATCAAATTAAACGCCAGACGTCCAGTTTCTTTTTCATTATTTATATTTTAAACGTAAACGTATTTAGTTATATTGGATTAAATGTCACATATAGTGATTGGACACTAATTTTTTCAATGATTTATTAATTTTATTATCTGTTAAGAATTGCAAAGGTATCTTTATTATTTATTAGGCGAGAAAAATACACTTATAATATTTTATAGTCTGATCACAATACAAAAATAATGTTGAGGCAGTAATATTTGTTTCAATAACCTTGAAAATATCTCACTATGGCCCATATGAAATAACCGCAAAGAAAAAATTGTTTCAAATATAAGTCTCATGGTTGCTTTGAAAGATATGATTAAAATCCCTTATAAAATGTTATAAGGAAAAATGTTGTCCTTTATTACAATACAACTTTAATATGCCATAACTTTTTACAGGTATGCAATTTTAACAAAATTGTTAATTGCAAGAATAGTTTTATATTTACATTTTTTTTATTAGGTCAACTTATCTATACAATTTTAGAAATTTTCAGGGATAAAAAAAATACTAAATATTCATGTATCAGTGTATGAAGATTGTTATATATAAGGTACACCATATACAAGGATTGTATGTATAACATATATTTATTTATAGAAAACTTTAATAACAATTCTACAAAGTTTTGTTGTTGGTTGTAGCTTTTACTGTATATTATATTAAATTGACCAATTTATATAGTTTCCTTTGTTAGTCTTAATGTTTGAAAAGACTTTTATACTTGGGAGGTAAGCTGACTATAGTATTACAATTATAGGGAGCCATATTGTTAGCCTATATTGATCACGAGAGAGGGTACGTCTGCCTCATCTAATATTCCTGGAGCGGTATGAAGATGACGGATCAATGTCAATTTGTACAAATTTATTGAAGATAAGCACTCTACCTAATACACCTAAGATATAGATACGAGATAATCCAGTGTTATGCTGTTATTTTTACATTTTACATTTATAGTTATTCATTTGTATTTCCCAGCTATTTATCATAATTTGTCATTTACGAAAATTATAAGATATTAATGTATATGTTGAACACGTATAGTTCATTCATTTCCATCACCTGAAGACTTGAGAAAATTACAATATAAATTATTTAAAATGCGATAGGACTTGAAATAGTATTCTATAAAGGTTATAAGCTATAAAGCTCATAGTCTTTCTAATTCCATATCCTACAAAGTAGTTACCCCTTTTGAGATACCATTTATTAGGGAACTTTTTGTTACGTAGGAATCCCTAAATTAAAGGTCAATTTTTATTTATGTTTCATATTTACCATAGCTGTCTGTTATAATTTTGTCTTTGAATCTGTGCGCTTTTGTGAATGTTCCATTCAGTATAGACAATATTTGTTTATAGTGGTATTTAAGTAAGATTAAAAATTATATACGAATCTAGTGCATAAACAGTTGCATATATTTTCTTCAATATAAAACACAATAAAAAATCGTTAACGATCTCATTAAGCTCTAGCCATCAACTCACTGTCAGGTGATTCTCTAGAAAGACAGCTCATTACAGTCAGGTCCTGACGTGCAGCACGCTATGTTACTCAATATCAATTTTCCTTCTTGGTCGCTGTTATAACTGGCATTTACTGAAGGTTAAGATAAATAAAACATTTAAACGAATCATATGTTAAAGAGCATGAATATTGAAAAGCTACGGTATATATTTATATCTATATCTTTTTATTCATCTCGTCATAAATATCTGGGAATCGTTCAATTTGCCATTTTAATTTTCAAAACTTTTTAAATATAAACTAAAAATTACTCTATATTACCTGCATCAGACGTATATTTTGTTAATGTTTACAAAATTGAAAAAGAACATTTGCCAGGGAGAAGTGTAAAAATAAACAAATTTTATAGTGAATGGTTTAGATTTATACATAGGCTGTATATATTTTAGGCAGATTTAGATTTTGTTGATTTTGTTTAACTCGCTGTAGTTATGTATAAATATGTAAAAAGGGGAAATCTTAAATAACATTACAAAATGGATAATTGAAAAGCATCTTTGTTGTTATGTTTGGTCCGTACATTCGGAAAAAATGAGTCATTGATGTCAGTAAGTGTACTCATCTGTTTTTTAAGCCACTTTAAAATGAGTTTTGAATACATATATGCAGTTTCACAGCTTATGGGAAAACATTCACAGTTATCTTCTTTCTCGTTTTTAACAGCGTTTTAGTAGTGTTTCCAATGCGTTAGATGTATTTAATTCATCAATAGCACTATATGTGGTAAAAATACATAATGACGATCTACATACCTTTGTTATAGTACTTATCAAAAACTCGTCTAGTGATTCTTGAGTACCAAGAGTGCTTATCATACCTGAAAGTATGAACAAACATTTATTGCCAGTGTAATTCGGATTATGAAACAAAACTATTACCATTATGTATTCAAGTTCTAAAGCGCTCCGGAAAACTGTTCCGATCCTTCTCTTGATGGAAATAGTTCAACCGAATAATTTACAAAAAAAATTATCTGAACTAGTAGATCCATTTTTGAAATTAGCGCTTAGAAAAATTTAGGATTTTATGAAAAAAAATGTGAAATTTAGAATGATGTTCCATTTATAAACAAAGTTTTAATATACATGTACTTGAATATTTTAATGAGCAAGAAAATGGATATAATAAAATTATAAGCTACCTTCAGAACATATGTACACTGGAAATTGTAGCTTTAATGTCATTCAGTATGTGGAAATAACTACATCAATGAACATCGTATCATTTATGAGCAAGAGCGCCTTGCCAATATCTTTGTGAAAACAAAGTTCAGTGCTCAAATAGCAGATTATCTGAGGTAAAGTGTGAATCTAGATTGTTTAAAATAGATCTTTTGTTACAAACATTATAGCATAACAGTACAAAAATATATTTCTCAACAGTACTTTCCGTTCATATTATGCTTACTTTAAACGAGACGCTAGAATAACTTTGCTTAGAGAGTCAGTAGCACACATCCTTTGTATTTCTGCAAGGTAACATTTTAAAATTTTTATTTGACAACGTATCTATAACAATAAGTTTCATACTACAGACTTTCTTTTTAAATTTTAATAGCTATTCAAGCCTAATTAGACACAGCCGTAAGTTTTAATATATAAAAGGATCAATAAATCTTGTAATATATATTACTCAAAAACTTGTTTTATATTAATACATCGTTCTTATTTAGTAGCAAACATAAAACAAAAAAATTATATATTTCTGTAAAAATACATTGTTTACAGCGATATGTAGCTCGAATTTACGCAACGGGAATACTAGTTTAATCATTGCACACAGTGTTACTAACCTATTAGAAAGGAAACCTAAGAAAGATAGAAAACTTTCCTTAGGAAGGACTGGACAATTACTCATTCAATTTAACGAAAGGAGGTCCCGTCTCACATAAAGTAAATATTGGGTTCCGATTGTAGATTTCGTGAGCGTTCTCATTTAGTGACTGTCATTAAAGCATAAGTCAGAAATTCATCGTCCTTTTTTATTTTCAATTTCCTTAGTAACAATGCTGTATCATTGTACCTTTATTATAAAAAATAGTCTAACAGCTCTATATAAACTCCAAGTATAGGCATAGTGTGATGGGTATTATCTATTGCCTGCTATTATAAACCAATTAACTTGATAGCAAGGGGATCTATGGGAGAGAAACCACTCTACACACACACTAATGAACCACTAGCCTTTCACTAATTACGCAAGCTGAAAATCATGTGTATATTAGATTGTTACTATTTGATCCAGCACAAACAGCTGACATTATTCAATGTAGTGGCATGTAATCTAGATGATTGAATATGTCATGTGTATATCCTTCCACTTTCATGTAGGTCTGGATATCGAAAAAACTGATTCAACTGGATTATTCATATTTATTATGCACATATACTATTAGAATACTATCTCTTGTTTTACACATTTCTGAAAGATGGTCAAGGAGTAGTCAGAAGAAAACTATTTAACCAAACAGACACACCAACACAAGCACGCACATCACTCTAGTATGTATGTAGAAAATTTAGTACTGCATTCTCAAATGTTAAAGTAAAGTTAATTTATAATTATTTATATAACTAAAAATATTGATTACTTTTTCATTTTTAAGCACATTTCTGATTATTCATCTTTTCTTTCATATTTCTGGTTAAATGTTCTTACTTTTAATATGGTTGTTTGCTTCTTATTACACATCCAAAATGTATTAATTTTGAGATTTTGACATTTACTTACTTATTAAAGTCATTGCCTATTTATTATTGTTTTGCTGATTGTTTGTTATCCAACTTTAATTTCTTACTCATTCTTTGTTTTGTTGATCATTTATTTTTAACACTGATGTTTATATCAGTAAATATAGTGTTTTTACTATAATCTTTAATATTATTTTTTTAACATATTTAATTTTACTACTGGTATATTTTTGTTAAAATAATAAATAAATAAATAGATTTATTTATGTCTTAAATATATAAAGACAGGGTGCATACAATTCACTATAGATTTTACAATTGTAAAAACAAATTTCGACAGTTACGTCATTGCAAAGACACAATTATAGTTTTATTCATTGTTTACTTCATATAATTACAAGGAAATAACGAGTGCGTTATAATATGTAGCAATTCTAAATTACACACGAGCACTGCAAACCTAACGACTTTAAAGGGGATTTCTATTGTACTGTCAGTTCCACAGCTGTTACTCATTTCCCTGTACCATAACTCTCTGTTGCGGTGTTTTATTTATCCCTGGAGACAGTTTGCGCTCTCGCTCTACTCTCCTAACCTATCGGTCATGAAATGTTTCATAACTGTTAATATGTTAATACAAACTACATTTAAATAACAAGAATATTAGATCTTCAATAACAACTACCCTATATATATATATATATTATATATATATATATATATATATATATCAAATCAAACTTTATTAGAAGGGCATCGATCAAATCCCATAATAAACAAATTTGTAAAAAAACTGAGGCTTATTGAAGCCTATTACCTGGGTAAATAGAGAAATATCATGTATGCCTGCAGGATATCTTGAAAACGGAATAACATATCTTGAGAATGTACATGAAGCTTATTTTCTATGTAAGCAACACTGACGTCGAAGGTGTTGCATTTGTTTCCGTGCAAATTTTTAATAACATTTTAAGAGACCATTGCAATTACATAGTGTCCCGATGAAGGAAATGTTTAACTTCAGTACGATTTAAAACTTACTCGGGTTCAAAAGAGTCAGTTACGACGGATAAGATTTAATTCCTTTCTAATGTATTCAACGTTCAACACTTGAGTTTATGTTGTTCCATTGACCAAGAAAATAAAAACGTCATATGTGGGTTTTAAATCCAAATTATAATTAAACCCGTTTATTTGCTGTCTCCCATGTATCTGGTGCTGTAACATTGATTTTTACCCCGACCGAGGAAATAAGAGCATACATAAGCTTAAAGTCTATTTTAGTCAAAATCCATATACTTCCGTCGCTTGAATTCTGACTCTATTATAAAGGTAAACGTGTGCTATTACTTTGCTTTTTCTTTACTACTGTAACAGTATTAAAAGACACAACCATTTGTGACAACCTTGTGTAAAATCATTCACAGCTTTGTTCATCAAAGTGGATTTTAACCACAGTTTAAATATTTTTCAATTTATTAGATGTTTAGTTCGTCAATAGTGCCAACTAATATTAAATTTTGATAAAAATGTTGTCCTTGTAATCTGAATAATACTGCTAACTAAGCACTGCATAATTATTAAATATTAAAAAATTTAAATGTAACAAAGTCTCCGTCACTTGGGTGAACCGTCAGTTTTTTCGATTTCGTAAATATTATAAACATCTTCTAGAACTTAGAAACCTTTCCAATCTTTCTCATCTTCTAAACCTTTATTGGAGTTCTACAAATATTTCAAAACCAAAATTAGCCAAATCGGTTCAGCTTATCAGTTTTTATAGAGACTAAAAAACTCATTTCACTTTAATAGATAAATAGAGGCATTTCATACTAAATATATGCAGCGTACTACTTCTATAACGCTATAACTTTTTGAAAAATTAATCCGTTCCCGCCTGATTTCTGCCGTGGTAGCTGTCGGGGACCTTTGCCCTCGTCAGTACGGCTTCAGAAAGGGACGATCAACAATCGACGCGATTACGGAAGTACAGAAAGCAGTTGAAAGAGCCGAGAGCCACAACCATTTCTACCGCCGAGTAGTACTTCTTGTTACGCTTGATTTCAAGAATGCCTTCAACTCGCCGAGATGGGTCGATATGTTGGATGCACTTCGTGACACCTTCCGAATTCCAACGTATCTGTTGCGGCTCATCGAGGACTACCTCCGTTCTAGGCGTCTGATATATGACACTCGAGACGGAGCGGGGACGGTGGAAGTCACCTCTGGTGCCGCGCAGGGTTCAATACTCGGCCCGGATCTCTGGAATATCGCTTATGACAGCCTCCTGAGATCCGAGATGCCAGAGGAAACCGTCTTAGTTGGGTACGCCGATGACGTTGCGGCTCTCATCGCCGCACGCAACGTTGAGCTGGCCCAGCTAAAGTTGAACCAGGTCATGCGAGTGGTCAACGCCTGGATGTCCGATCACGGTCTTTCGCTTGCTCTGAGCAAGACGGAGATCGTGATTCTCACAAAGAAGAGAATTGACACCGTCGTCCCGCTGCGAGTGGGAAGGGAAGTGGTCCAGTCAACGCGTGCCGCCAAGTACCTCGGAGTCATGATGGACAATAAGTTAAGCTGGAGAGACCAGATCTTCCGTTCGGCGGACAAGGCTGCTAAGGTGGTCTCTTATCTTAGTAAGCTGATGGCCAATGTTGGGGGTCCTCGGTCCAGCAAAAGACGGTTATTGATGTCCGCAGTCCAGTCTGTACTCCTTTATGGGGCAGAGGTGTGGGCAGACGCCCTTAACAAGGAATGTTATAGGTTGCGACTTGCCCGGGTTCAGCGTCAAGCTGCGCTCCGGGTGTGTTCCGCCTATCGGACAGTATCCGAGCCTGCCGTCCTGGTGGTTGCCGGAGTCATCCCTGTCAAGCTCTTGGCAGGGAAGAGGAAGGCGATTTATCAGAGACAAGGCGAGATCGGCAAGGACGCAGCAAGATCCGAAGAGCGTGCCCGAACCTTCCAGCAGTGGCAACACAGCTGGGAGCACGAAACCCGAGGACGATGGACTGCGCGACTCATCGAGCAGGTTCAACCATGGGTCGAAAGGCGGCATGGCGAGGTGGATTACTAACTCACGCAGTTTCCTGACAGGTCACGGCTATTTCAAGTCGTACCTGAACTGGATGGGCAAGACCGATTCACCGGATTGCACCTACTGCCCGGGCGTTCCCGACGACGCGGAACACACCTTCTTCCGCTGTCCGCGTTGGGAAAGGCCCCGACTTGAGGCCACAAGAAAACTCGGGGTTTTTTCGGTGGATACGGTCTGCGAAAAGATAATTGAGGATGAGGGGAACTGGGATTGTTTGTCACAGTTTCGTCCGGGGCATCCTCCTGGAAAAGAAACCCGATCTGGACCACGAAGTGGCCCAGATCCCTTGACCGAGCGGCTGGATAAGGAGCGAGCCCCACGGGCTTAAGCCAAATTTAGGCCTAGCCTGAAGTAATGTGATAAACAATCCCAGGTTAGAATCCTAAAGAGTAGAGGAGGTCTTTTAGTGGGTAAACCCGTTTTTATGGGAGTCCCACACTACAGGCTGGCCACCTGTGTGCGTAATTGCATTTTTCATGCCTCTCCCTAAAAAAAAAAAAAAAAAAAAAAAAAAAAAAAAAAAAAAAAAAAAAACTTCTATAACAGTCCAAGTAAGTAAATCCATTAAATTTTTTCTTGCAGTCAAACACAATTCCCTGTGTTCAATTACAGCTGAACCATTAACCTCGTCCTCCTCCGGGACTGACCACCCTTCCTTGTCACTAGCAAATCCCTTTGTGTGCTTGTGGACCGCTAGTAACATCTTTAGCAGCATTACCATTCTATAAGATATACGGAAGTCTATTATTTATATAGCTTAGGTTAGTTATTCTTGTTATATACAACCGTATTTTGAAAGCAGCATACACAATGTTTATAGTTTGTTAAAAATCTCAGCTTAAATGTATAATACGTATCAAACTTGAAAAATCTGATTGATTTTGGTGATTTCTTTGTGAATATTTATAAGTTTTAATTTTGTGTGTGAGCCACATCTATCTATCCTTTTTCTAACAAAGAATATATCATGTACCGATCCTAGAGAGTACTATTGTAACGGACAGGAATGATAACTTTAACTTGTACGTGAGATGTAAGGAGTTACAATCATATAAACTTAGAATGTTTAATAAATGTGATGCAATTTAAAAAAGCGTAAGTACAGGAGGAAACTTCAAGAGTACCGAAGTACTATGTGTAGAGGATAGTGACTTCATGAAAACATCCACGTTTATAATATAAGAAGGGGTTGTAATGGTCGAATTATATTTAAAGGAACCGTCTTGGTGAATGAAATATTATTTTTATTGTATAATTTTCTTCTAGTGTATATGAGGGATCACGTGATGACAATTTTAAGACATGAGACATTTTGACTAATATGAGATATTCTTTGAAATGAGATTCGTTGACTAAAATGAGCTATTCTTTGAAATGTAAATGCATGTCTTAACAGCTGGGCATAGTGAATATGACGCATAGAATGTTAATATCATAATATATAAATTATAGAATGTGACGAGTACTGGACGTACAGGCTGAAGAAAAGGCAAACGTTACACGACAACTTTCTTTTGGGAAATTAAAATATAAATTTAATATTAAAATACCAGTTCTTTCTAATAAGAACTGTAATTTAATTAGACTACATGGTATATGGTACTTTTTAACCTATTAATTTTAGAAAAGGCAAACGCTGAAGGACAACTTTCATTTGGTAAATTGAAATATAAATTTCATATTAAAATACCAGTTCTTTCTAATAAGGACTGTAATTTAATTAGACTACATGGTATATGGTACTTTTTAACCTATTACTTTTAGAAAAGGCAAACGCTAAAGGACAAATTTCATTTGGTAAATTGAAATATAAATTTCATATTAAAATACCAGTTCTTTCTAATAAGGACTGTAATTTAATTAGACTATATGGTATATGGTACTTTTTAACCTATTACTTTTATATTACCAAGATTAAACCCACCCAAGAGGTGATAAATAATGATTATTATTTTCTATGATAGCAGAGTATCATAACTCATCACTTGAGTCAACTTTCATCAAATATTACACTTTAGGCTCATAAATAACTTTTACAAAAATCTCGGATTAAAAGAACAGTATCGTTTGAAGTCCCATGTGTACCGTATATACTAGCAATTAGCCTTGGCTTTCCACTTGATTTCCAATTAAATAACAAGGATAATTGGACTTTAAGTTTAAAGATTAATGCTTGGATTATTGAAGTCCGTGAGGGGAAATATTTTATAAATTCTAGTAGTTACGGACATTTTTCTACAATATTTCGTAATAATTTTATGACAAGCCTAACGATTTCATTAATAATAACTTTTAATATCTTATTATACAGTAGAATAATACGATTGTAATATACTTCCGGTATAACGAATTTCTGGAGCCCTAGTGGTGATTGTTGCCCCGATCAAAAAAAAGATCTTGAAGGAGCTAACCAATTCAACTCATATTATTAGTTGAAGATTCCAAAAGTCTGCACTTCTATACGTAGTTATTTATTTACGTTAGTATGTATTTAGAACTTACATATTTGTATTCTAAAATAATTTGTAAAGTTTACAAATTAAAAAAATCCTTGGATTTTAAACCGTATGTTTTCATATTCATGAATATTCTTTTATTTTTATAGTTCTTTAATAGAGAATATTTGTGAGTGTGAAAATATTTGAAAGCAATAAGTTTAACAATAATAATTTAATTGTTTTAACAGTAGCAACACTATTTAAGTCCCTATGTGTAGTTGATATTTATAAATATGTTTTTATTTTTTATTTCTGTGACGAGGCACGTGTTTGTCAAAATTCATCTTGCTACGACATCGCGAAGTTAGAAAAACATAAATTTAGTTCTTATATTGTTTGGCAATAATATAAAGCCATATGGATAGTAAACCTTCATAAGTAGCATACCTTCATCGTTTATTCAAATTTTGTGAGCATAATAGACGAGTGTATCACTTTGAAACTGTTGAAAACATAAGAAACGAGTGTTTAAACGTAGTTTGATATTTTCGGAGCATAAGAAATGTGTGTCACACATTCAATATTGTGGGAGCATAAGAGACGAGTGTCACTTTTAATATGTTTGGAGCATAAGAGACGTGTCATATTTCATATTTTGGGAGCATAAGAGACTAGTGTCGATGTCAGATTTAATTTTTTGAGCATAAGAGACGAAATTCACTCTTAATATGTTTGGAGCATAAGATACATATCACATTTAATATTTTAGTAGCATAAGAGACGAATGTGTCACATTTAAAATTTTTCCATTGTAAGAGACGTGCGTGTGTATGTCAGATATAATAGTTTTCGAGCTTAAGAGACTAGTGTGTCGCGTTTTATATTTTGGGATCATTAGAGATGAATGTGTCACATTTAAACTTTTGGAGCTTAAGAGACGTGTGTGTCATATTTAATATTTCTAGGACCTCGATAGGTTTTAAAAATAAAAATTAGTTTTTTTTGGGGGGTTGCAACACCCTTTGTATTCAATAGGTAACAGATCCTTTTGAATGAATTTTTATCTATCTGTTGAGTTCATATGACACGTACGAGGCTCATTTAATTTAATTATAGCTCCATTCTAACACCATGCACATTTGAACATTATGGAAATGCTTTGGGTTTTCTGTTCATGGCCGAAACCATAGATCAGTAAAATATTAACTTATTGGATACTGAACAGTTTGAGAATTAATTAATAATTTGTGTGCAGTTCACAATACATATACTAAACGCAACACCATTTCAAGTACAGATTTATACGAATAATAGAAATTATTTTTACTTTTCCTATCTTCCCCCATGAATTTCCTTCAATATTATATAGACATTATATTAATGCTAATACATGTGATACAATTTTACTTATGAACGTTACTTATATGAATAACAGATTAGGATTTTGTGTTAACGTTATAAAATTTACCAGATGACCCTGTTGTCTGTCACACAAAGCCGGGTCCAGAGACCGGCTCTCTCATTGTCTTTACGGGTCAGTGAACTGTTTAGTTTCCGGAAAATCGCACCCAGTTGTCGGCTGTGACGTTGATATTGTGACACTCGACAGTCACTCTTTTCTTCGTGGGTTAATCCACGATAATTGATAATGTTTTATTTGCAGAGAGTTATAGATGATAAGGTATTTTAAATTAACATTGTTATTATTATTCTTATCATTACTTACTTTTTTGTCTTTTATTGACTCATAAAAGGCAAAAGATAAAAAAATCTGCATTATTATTATTGATTTATAACGTGTTGGAATGGTTGATTGTTCTAAAATTATAAATGTATTGAAATAACATTGAAAAAATAACAATTAAACCAATAAAACAAATAAAAATCAATTAACAAAGAAATAAATTATGATTTAATACTGCTTACGAATTGTAACATACTATATTTGAAACTAATAATAAAACAATACAACGAAGTGTAAAGGATCTGACAGAACGTAGGGAAAGATTTATTGCAAAGACGGATTATCTGCCTTTTCCTTGTCTTTTATTTCAAAAGACATTTGAAATAAAAGAGCAAAGCTCAAAGAACAAAAATATCCTCCATGCAACTACCCGGCTCTAATTCTAACCCATATGATTGAACCAACATTGACATATTCATGTGAGGGTGGAACTTTAACTTAGAACTAAGTTTGCAGTGTAAGACTTATGTAATTATTAGTAATATAAAATTCATAGAATCAATGTACAGATAGTTGCTGGAAAGGAAGTCTTGTATTACAATTCGATACAAACATCCTCCGGATGTAACTAGATACGCACATCCGCCCAGACGCCGATGGTGAACAAACAGGAAATGCTTATTTGTAAAAACCGTGCGACAATGTAAGGGACAGCCATGCTGATATGGAAAATTGTTACTCACCAATTATGATGGAGAGATTTGGCAGAGGCGTGGTCAATGAGCTGGCGGGAGAAGAACATCAAAACTGAAGAACAAGGAGGAGAGGAGGAAGTCGAGGCCGGGAATTCGAAAAGTGAAGTTCGGGAGTGTTTGTGTTCGTGTGCGGAAAAATATCTCTAGGCGTAATAAGTGTGATGTGAAATAAAATGTAAGTAATTTTAAGAACTTAGTATATTTTAGGGTTCATTAATCATTTT
Source organism: Homalodisca vitripennis (assembly GCF_021130785.1). Taxonomy (NCBI): domain Eukaryota; kingdom Metazoa; phylum Arthropoda; class Insecta; order Hemiptera; family Cicadellidae; genus Homalodisca; species Homalodisca vitripennis. Next base: position 14,422,115 of record NC_060211.1, read on the forward strand.
CAATTCCATATCTATTTAAATCTTCACAATTTCGAAAATGTAAATTCATGTAAATGTTTAGCTATTTTAAAGAAAGTTTCTCATGTTAGTCCATGAACTCATTATTATTGCAACACTACAAAATTACTAGTAAATGTTATAATGAATTAAATTCAAAATAAATTGTAATGAATAATTTAATATCAAACATGTTTTCAAAGTATTAAGGTATTAAGGTTTGTGCTTAATATGTCGATTGACGCAATCAATTAATCAATTTAATGAAATGTTGTCACAAATAAATGTGTTGGTTCATTTGAGGGTATTTGTACTGCCAATCTAACCTATTATTAAATCCTCTCACAGCAACCCTTGCTCAAAATATGTCACAACCTTAATCTTAAACTAAACCAAACTACAAAACCTTACATGGTGGAGGCGCTAAAACTCGATTGGCATTCAAATTCCTCACATGGGTAAGCACATAGTTTCATAGGCTAGGTATAAATTAGAACTAAATAATATTCATAAGAAAGTATTTAACTAAAATAGCTTACTTCAGTGACAAACCACTCATTTACCTAAAAGACAAATTAAATTTCCAATAACTCAAAAATATTTTCAAACCCGTAATTAGAGTAAACGCCAAGTAAACTAACGAGGTACGTCAATGGACATGTATAATTAAATCGAAACCATACTACATGAAGATTTAATACCATAAGACACAGTACATAACCCTGAGGCGGACATCAAGACACAAGCACCCCCAACCTTAGCACAACATTACGAGCCACTCACACTACCTGACAGACCTAACACAGCAGCCATGGGGGAAAACATACCGCTAATATCAGCTGGGACTTACACAGGTCTCCAGAGCGAAAATCCACAAGAGTTTTTAGACAAATTCTTAGTTGCAGCAACTTCAAACAGATGGACAGATAACACTAAAGTTAATTTATTCCCAGCCCATTTATCAGCCACAGCACTAACTTGGTTCAAATACTACAAGCAAAAACAACGAGGGGAAGCCATACAATGGGACCAACTTGCTAAAAGTTTCATAGAGGCTTTCACTCCATTAGCACAAACCCAGAGTCTACAAATTATTTTAGAACACAAAATACAGGGAGAGAACGAGCCAACACTAACCTATTTTTTAGATATATTAACAACATGCCGAAGATATGACCCCACAATACAGGACAAGCAAATTATACATTTTATCATACAGGGACTAAAACCAGAAATCTGTGAACGAGTTATAGGCCTGAAAAACGACACCTTAAGTGATCTAGAGAATAATTTAAAAATTACAGAACAGCTAGTTCTAACACAAATGAAAAACAAAGAAAGGTACAATAGGGTTGCAGCAAACAGACCCTATAGTACACCCTTATATGAACAAAACATCATCCATAAACTACAAGCAGAAGTTAACACCCTAACCAATTTAGTAGCTACCCTAACTACAAACCAAATTTCAAATCATAACCACAGGTACGAAAGGTCTCCATCCCCGTATGAAAACTCAAAATATAAGCCAAGATATGATAGAACACCTAGCCCTCACCAGAATAGACATATGGAAAGCCCAAACTACCCCAAACAAACCCAAAGGCCACCTATGATTAAACACGTTACTTTCAGTGATAGGAGAAGACAAAACCATTCCCAAACACAACCTGCTAGACAAAATAGGTATTGCACTATTTGCCGTAAAGACAACCATAATACTGAACAATGTTGGTTCAAGCAACGTTCATTAACTTCTCAACCCCAAAGTAACCGCTTAGCACCTAAAACCAACAATACACAAGAGCTGTTCTGCAGGTACTGCAAGCGAACAAACCACAATATCGAATAATGTTACAAGTCTAATTATTATAAACAGAATCAACAAAAAAAACGGGAAATAGGGGGAGGTTATACTAACCCTTACCGAACTTCCCCCTTATCAAAAGCGAAAACAAATAACACCATAGATCTTAACCAAAGGAATCGACAAACTTACAAATGTATAAAGTCTATGACATTTACTCCAACTAACCCCAAAGTACTACCACTATCAACCCCTGGAAAGACCAGTTCAGAAGTGATATTTAAAGCCATAGATTATAATCAAGAATTCCCACCCTTATAGAAGATGCAAGAAATTGAACAACCTATTATGCAGAAGCCTATAGACACCATGAAACTTCAATCTGCGTTCAATCCAACCCCAACCCTAAGTGAACCAAACCCCTCGGGGACAACAAATATAAATAAACCCAGCTTTACAAGAAACCTTGCAGTCTCAGAAAATTTCACACGGCAGATAAAACCTAGTGTATTAAAGGGGGTAGCGCACGTAAAACAGGACCCAGATTGTAGTATGGGGGAGGTAAACACACATACTGGATTGGAAGAAACCATTGAGATAGACACTATACAGATTTTAAATCACATAGAGCAACAGAAGAAACAGAATATGATAGATTGTACTAACTTGCAAGAAATAACGCAAGACAGGATACACAGACCGAGGAAAAATAAAACATTATTATTAGAGGATATTTATGAACTCATATTTAATTGCGAAAATAAAACCAAGAAGAAGATACCTGTCCTAACAATAGACGTAGCCTTGACCACAAACCCTCGACATCCAGTACCCTGCATTATAGATACAGGATGTAACATAAACATTATTAGAGCAGACCTAGTTTGTGAAACAAAATTAAATACTAGCAACATACCCTCGTTGATATCGGCTAACGGTATATACCATTAACAGTTTTGGGTTCAACAAAGATCGCCATAAAAATTGGCAAAGTAATACTTGAAGACACGTTTTATGTGACACCTGATCTAAACAGCCCTATATTGGTAGGAAACATATTCCTCTTTCAGAACTGCGTGGAGTTAAACTATAAAAATAAAACAATAAAAATTACCAAATATCAGATTGAACATATAATACCTATGAATGAACAGTGGCAGTTAGACATCAAGAATTTTAAAAACACACAGGAATTAGAAGTACAGCAAGTAACAGAGGTAACAGCCCCACAAGACATAATTATAGCACCACATCAGCACATTAGGATTAGCTCTTTAAAAGGTATAGAGTCTCGAACAGCCATCGAAACAGATAGGAATCTAAGAATAAAAAGAAATGTCATGCATATCTTACAGAAGGGGAAGATGGTAGAGATACAATTGTAAATATTTATAATGCATCAAATTTCCCAAAAAGGATACCCGCACATACTACGATAGGACATATACATTACCCAACTCTTGAAGCACAGCCTACCCTGGAACACCATCCCACTAAAAGTGACACAGGAAAAGCAATATTGACAGATAAGGACGGCATAGTATTTGATATCTCACCACATTTAACCCTCCAAGAACACAAACAAGTCCTTGACGTTTTACAAAAATACAGACACATATTTACAACAAAGGTAATCGATTTAACTCCTGCAAACATACCTCCTGTTCAACTCGAATTAAAACCAAATACGAAACCTGTAAACTCACCACCGTATAGGCAGAGTAAAACAGAAAGGGAAAAATTAAACAAATTATTGGACGATTTAGTACAAGCAAAAATATTAGAGGAATGTCAGGATTACACAGAATATGCAAGCCCAGTATTTTTAGTGAAAAATAAAGATGGAAGCGACAGAATGGTAGCTGATCTCAGGAAGGTTAATGCACAGTTGAAAACAGATGCCCACCCCATTCCTTCAGTAAACCTGGTTTTAAGCTCTTTGAACAAAGCGCACACATTTACAAAATTAGACCTTAAAAATGCATTTTATTCCATGGAGGTTAGGAAAGAAGATAGGCACATCCTAGCCATAAAAACACCTGATAGACTTCTACAGTTTTGCCGACTGCCGATGGGACTTTCAACTTCAACCACATTATTTAGTAAAGCCTTGAATGCGATATTAAACCGTCACCTTTATAATAAAGTCATCTGTTACGTAGATGACCTAATTTGTTATGGTGACTCATTTGAAAATGACTTACATAATCTAGAAACTATATTAGAGGAACTAGAAAAAGCTAATTTGAAGCTAAATACAAAAAAGTGTAAATTTCTCTACAAAAGTGTAAACATTTTAGGACACGAGGTATCAGGGGAAGGCATTTTACCCCAAAAACAGTCATTAGAAGCTATCACCGAATTTAAAAGACCAACTTGTGTAAGGCAAGTGAGACAATTTTTAGGATGCTCAGGATTCTTCCGCAGATTCATCCAAAATTATGCCAAAATAGCACAACCCCTTACTGAGATAATAAAAGATTCAAATAAAAACATGGCATTTAAATGGACGGATCTATGTGAACAGGCTTTTATAAAAATCAAACAAATTTTGACAAACCCACCATTACTATCACATTGGAAGGACAACAGGGAAGCACACATTTATGTAGATAGCAGTTTGATTGGATGCGGAGCAGCGTTAGTACAGTTAGATGAAGAAAATAATAGAATGTACCCAATTTATTACATGTCAAAAAAATATTCAAATACCCAAATGCGTTACAGCAATGCTGAACGTGAAATGCTAGCGCTAACCTATGCTGTGAACTACTTCAGAGAATTCACGCTTGGTAGACAAACAACAGTTTATACGGACTGTGCCGCATTACAGTTTTATAAAAATTTTAAGCACACTTCCACTAGATTAAACAGATTAGCACTGTCATTAACAGACTACGACATTGTAGTAAAAACATAAACGTGGTGCTACAAACGTGTTAGCAGACGCCTTAAGCAGAAATCCTTTAGAACAACCTTTGGATGAAGAATTTACGGACGTGTGTTTAGCTGTCAATACTTTAATACAGACAAATCTACCCCTACTACAAGCTCAAGACAGTTATTTGAAACAAATACGCCTTGCGATGACCTCACCTGAGGCGGTAAATAAAAAAATCAGACGGGCTTCAAGACATTACGAAGAAATAGATGGATTGTTATATTTCAAAACTTTCAACGGACAAGAAACTAGAAACTTATTGGCTATACCCCAAAAACAAACACAAGAAATATTAAAAATATTCCATGACAACCCCTACACGGGTGGACATTTATCACATTACAAAACAGCTTCAAAAATAAAATTACGATATCACTGGCCGAATATGTACCGTGATATCCTCCAATATACAAAATCTTGTGAAGAATGTCAACTACGTAGGCCAAAAACGAACAAAAATTACGGCCTACTACAACCTATTCCACCCTCCATAAAACCCTTTGACAGAATAACAATAGACTTTGTAGGTAATATTACACAAAGTAATGGTTACAAATATATCCTAGTTGCAAACCGATGCCTGCACTAGAATGGCATTTGCAACCCCTTGTAGAAATGCAGATGCGAACACAGTAGCGCAAAAATTATTAAATCTATTCTGCACATTTGGATTTCCTAGAATTATTAATCATGACAGAGGAACGCACTTTATGAATTCTGTAATTTCACAGTTACTAAATGCACTCGGGATTGAACAAAGGCCAGGCGCTGATTATATGTCACAAGTACAAGGTGCGGTTGAAAAATACAACCACACGCTAATCAAGGCAATATCTCATTACGTTGTGGAAAAACCCCAAACTTGGTCAAAATACGTACAAATAGTTACCTTTGCCTACAACACGTCTGTAAACATTTCAACAGGATACACACCGCACTACCTCATGTTTGGTTACGAAGCTAACTTACCGTCTGATTGTATATATTTACAGGTTAATCCCGAAAAAATGGTGTTGGAAAAATATAGAAATTTTAGAGCAAATACGCAAAGATATGCCGAAAATCATGAAAAAAGCCCAGGAAGCGCAAAAGAAATACTTTGACCGTGACAAAACTCATTTGGATTTAAACCCCGGCGATGAAGTCTTGGTCCATTTCCCGAAAGACCACACAAAAAAATATAGTAAATTTCAAACACCATTTAGAGGTCCTTTCGTTGTCAAGAAAAAAATTAACGAAGTGACATATGCAGTAGAAATTTACCACAGGGGAAGGTTAACAGAACAACCAATACATGTTGCTAGAATGAAATTATTCTATAAGAGAATATAAAACAAATATGAAGGGACTTGAGCAATAATAAAATATTCAAGAATAATATATGCAATATTTCTCATGAACATCACTATGCACTCACTGCCTTGTAGAAAAAATTTGAAGAGAGTGAAAAGTATCTTCGCAATACTTTCATAATATATGAGGTTAAAAAGCTACCACATAGTCACGCAAGAATCGCTTTAAAGAATAGGTATTATACTCCAGGAGTTGAGAGACCGGTTAACTTGATTACGGTTTGAATGATTCATTATAACGTTATATAACCTTGAGAGTCACTGAAGTAAGTCTAACAGAAATAAAAATGTATATTAAAATCTCGATGTTGTGTCGGGAAAACGATAGAGAATAAAGACATAAAAGTTTTAGAAAATTAAAACGCCTAACTTTGTATTTTAATGTGAGGTTTACTGTAATGTAGTGATTAAGTGATAGGTTACACGTACCAAAGATATTGGTATAGATAATCCCAATACACAGGACACTAACACAGCACACACGACACGATACGAGCAGAGCCTGTAACCCACGGTAACCGTACTTAGACTGGCTAGTAAGACTTGACCGTGACTCTGGTATGTCTCCCAGGCAGATAAGTTTTCTGCTAACTCAACTAACTTCCCACGCTATACTACACCGACTGTGTTGTGACTATGACTAGGGGGCATTGCCTTGTACCAGCGGTCTGGGTCGCCAAGGGCCCTGGTGGTTCAGACAGCTTAGTATGCAAGTAATGTTTCCCACGTACTCGTTTACTACAGTAACAAAGCGTACTCTAACTTGACACAACGTACATATTATACTTACCTGAGGGATACGTGTATACATAGCCTAGTAATAAAGAATATAAAATATGATAAAGTGTACTACATATACCATATTTATTTAAGTTAGTAGATAGCAGTGTTAACATAATATATCCTACAAGGACTCAATTTTCCTGAGATGCATCTCAAAGAAAGAGACATAGATTTTCTATATTATATAATCCTAGGATAAACAAATACTTCAATATATGACATGTAAATGACTCAACTGACATGTTTAAATATTACATAGTTAATATACCATTGAAGGAAAGTAACATATATCTAAATAGCATGTATTAACACGGCAATATTGCTCATTAACAAACTATACAGCCTTCATTTGGCAACATATATTATGATCATAATAATGACTATAGACATTAAGCACAAAGAAGGGATATTACACATTCCTCAGAAACAAAGGTGCGTAGTATCGTTTTGTAATATAATAAATTAACATAATATCGAACCTTATTTAAGAACACTAGAGATCAAGATGCTTAGTAAATATTATTACATAGAGCTAGGGAAATACGACACACCATCGAGAGGTCATTCAAAGATTTCTGTAAATAAAAACCTTAGGCATAAATATGTATTAATTATAAAATATTAAACTAAAATGTATATGTAACCTGTAGATATTAAGTTTTAGAATTATGACACCAGAAAAACCAACCACAACCTGAGAAACCAGTCTACAAGACACCAATCTACAAGACACCAGTCTACAGCACTCTAACCGTCCCGACCACCCACGAGACAGATGAAGTCCTTACAGCACTTCCTACTACTACTACTGACAGCACTTGCCATGCCTCTTTTGACCACCTTTGCCAGCACATCAACCCACAACATAGAAGAACCCAATAAGCCTCTAGTACAAATCTTCACAGGAGCGTACTTTACTCCAATGCCTCAGACACTACCTTATATCAGTTCCATCCCTATTACATAAAAAATTCCTTTCAACACACAGCAAAATTTACCTAAAAACGAACCCTCTTTAAATTTCTGCCCTAAAAACCTCAACAACTCCCAAACCTATTTCAAGATACAGAACAACCTTTCCACATTACAAACCCTCATACATCAACAAATGGTAGCACAACACCTCCCATTCATCCAAAGACAGCAACCAGATAGAAACAGAAGATCGCTCACGTTCGTCGGAGATTTCTTCGAATGGTGTTGTGACATTGCGACATAACACCAAATACATGACTTGGCAGACAACAAGGAAGATGTCTACACAGCATTCTCAACACAACAACACTACCTACTCTCCGAGCTACCTGCGCATTCACCTGCTTTGTTCACAATCTACAAAGACAACACCACTTCCAGCTAAAGCACGACGACAAAAACATAGTAAACAACATGGAACTCATTTTGTACATTTTATTAGCCTGGACTTCTATAATAACACTACTTCTTTTTATAGACCTCTACTTCATCCACATTAACAACATCAAAATAAAATTCCTGAAGCCTACAGTACATGAACGTGACTACCCAATGGATAACCTAAATTAGACAATAAGTACGATTCGTAGGTAGAATCGTCATTAAGCCAGGGGAATGTAAGACTTATGTAATTATTAGTAATATAAAATTCATAGAATCAATGTACAGATAGTTGCTGGAAAGGAAGTCTTGTATTACAATTCGATACAAACATCCTCCGGATGTAACTAGATACGCACATCCGCCCAGACGCCGATGGTGAACAAACAGGAAATGCTTATTTGTAAAAACCGTGCGACAATGTAAGGGACAGCCATGCTGATATGGAAAATTGTTACTCACCAATTATGATGGAGAGATTTGGCAGAGGCGTGGTCAATGAGCTGGCGGGAGAAGAACATCAAAACTGAAGAACAAGGAGGAGAGGAGGAAGTCGAGGCCGGGAATTCGAAAAGTGAAGTTCGGGAGTGTTTGTGTTCGTGTGCGGAAAAATATCTCTAGGCGTAATAAGTGTGATGTGAAATAAAATGTAAGTAATTTTAAGAACTTAGTATATTTTAGGGTTCATTAATCATTTTCAATTCCATATCTATTTAAATGTTCACAATTTCGAAAATGTAAATTCATGTAAATGTTTAGCTATTTTAAAGAAAGTTTCTCATGTTAGTCCATGAACTCATTATTATTGCAACACTACAAAATTACTAGTAAATGTTATAATGAATTAAATTCAAAATAAATTGTAATGAATAATTTAATATCAAACATGTTTTCAAAGTATTAAGGTATTAAGGTTTGTGCTTAATATGTCGATTGACGCAATCAATTAATCAATTTAATGAAATGTTGTCACAAATAAATGTGTTGGTTCATTTGAGGGTATTTGTACTGCCAATCTAACCTATTATTAAATCCTCTCACAGCAACCCTTGCTCAAAATATGTCACAACCTTAATCTTAAACTAAACCAAACTACAAAACCTTACAGCAGCTATTGTGGCATAACCCCTGGGATACCTTGCTTTATATAGAACTATCGTGGACCATAGTTTCATAACTGAAACTTCCAGGGAAATCCTCAAAATGCCTGAAGACCTCAGAGAACGGGAGATTGTACGTTGAGATTCCAAAGGGCACTACAGAAGCTTCCTTATGCTGATAGCTCTTATAATGTTTGTGAATCTCTTTTTGCTTTAATTGACTACTAGCTTTTTTATGGAGAATGTTTAAAGTTGAAAAATAATCCAATTAAGTATTATGAAATGTTTCATAAGAATAAAATTAAAGTTTCCAATTATTTTACAACATTCATAATACGGGTATTCTTATAGAATATATTATTTTGCATATCCCTTAAACAAGAGATATTTTACAAGTTAACTGACAAATTTTTATACTATATTAATTTTTAATTCACTTGGGTTTAATATTTTTAAATTATATGGAATAAAAATCAAAAATACAACACACATAGTATTAGAAAAGTTACAGATTATTTAAAATAACCCTTTACTACATCGGAACTAAAATTAAGAGAGTAATGGTGAGAACCATTTCCCAGATAAGCCCAATTTACGGCCAACCCCATTTACATAGAGGTCTCCCTCTAACAATGGCAAGGGTGTTTCCACGATTATCTGCATAATTCGTTGATGTAGATTACCCCTCTATATCTGACAATAGATTTTGTCTCTTCAAATGAATTATCTTCCGTTTTTCTGGTATCCAGTAACTCGTGATTCTAATGGTATCATACAACACTTATTACAATGGATCAATACCGTTGATAATGCTTGGCAACAATGAATTATTGAAGCTTGATGAATATTTGTTTCCCAATCAAACCTCAAGATACTAAAGGCAAAACAAAGTATTTGTTACAATATCAGTAATATATCTTATATCTACCTGGTAGGAGTACACCACACCACATTTAGCATAACAGGCTTGGCAGGTATGGCAGGTGACTGTATCTAAATGGTTTATTATGAGACACGTTAATACGCTCTACCATTTACTGAGTTAGATTAAAAATTTACTTATTGTCCGATTTTATTATTGCCATGATGGTTATACATAAGAAAAATGTAACAATGTGCACTAAATCCCAGCAAACACCAGGAGGATTAAATTTTGGCTGGTTTATACTTCTAGTTAAATCTACACCGGACACAGCAAAAGCAGATGTGTCACTGAAAACTGGGCAAACTAATGAATGTCCAGGAGCGGCACATCACTAAACGCAACTTTCGAGGGTCTGGAGTATAAGGGTATATCGTTAGGTCTGTCTTGTGCGGGAGATGGCTGTTGGTGGAGCTCCCAAGTGTCAAAGGCTCTTGCTAGACTAGAGCCAAAGGCGTGCCACCTCCAGCTTGCTTAGACTGGAGAGGCTGGTTCAGAGCTGGCTTTCTCTTTTCTATGGAGACATTACTGAGCTTAATACCCTAAATCCTCCGTCATGGATCTTAAAAAAAACAGGCGGACACTACATTGAAAATTATCCACCCAGAATATCCACTTCAGAAGCTGCGCAAAGGCTTTTTTAGAATAACGTGAAATTTGTAAGCTTCTTGTTGTAAGAGAACAACAACAACTTTTAGTTATAGCTATGGAGTGAAGTGTACCATTTTCAAATTTGGGGTTTCTCGTATAAAAATTAAGCATGCCAGTTTTCCAGTCAATACGTCAGTTCGCTCTCATTATATCGTGCGGAATGGTTGACATGCTGACATAAAAGAAAGTTTTTCAATAATAGGTATTGCTCAATCTAGGCTACAAAATATTGGCAACTACATTCAATCTGGCAACTATTCCCAAAAATTCAGTATCACTTAACGGAGTAATATAAAGATAGACAGAAACAAAAATACAATTTTTCAGCACTTCGAGTGATAGCCTTCGCGGAAGTAGAGCCAATAACTCATACTACTTAATGTACAACATACGAATCGTTTGCTTTTGACAGGCTGCATAAGATATAGGCTTATCGGAATGATAACGTTTCCCATAGTTTTAGATGTGATTTCCAAGTGAATAATAGGTACGTAACAGGAAATTTCCTTTTTAAATTACGTAAGAAAACGCTGCAAAAATCCAGTGATGCTAAGTAATAGATATTCCAGGCTCCGGACCCACTTCAGGCCATTCAAAAAAGGCACTTGGATTTTACACGGTTCCTTGTGTCATGTTGAACGATTAAAGAAGCATTTCTGGTTTACATACAATATTAAAAGTTATGAAAATTCGTTTTTGGAGAAAACATTTATTATTACAAAGTTACAAAATAAAACATTGAAAGCGGATACAGTAAAGGTATAATCTACTTTTTCATATTATTAATACGAATTTTACAAAATTCTGTGTCTAAGCTTTTGCTATGGTAAATATAAATAAAGGAAAAAAAGTCGGCTTCAAGCGTTGAACCCTAGAGCGATGGGTTTGAGCATCGGTTTAACTTAATCTACAAAGTTCCAAAGAGTGATACATTCGATTTTGAACCATTGAATGGAAATTATCTCTACTACTAAGTTTTATACCATTGAGTTGGTACTCAAACACTCTCCTGTCTCACCAAAACAAGCCTTGTAACTCAAGAATAGTTACTCATTTAAGAGTTATAATATGCTTAAGTATTCACAATATATTTGATATTATAATTAAAGTAAATTTTTAAATAAACTATGATTCTGGTATTTAAAATTATAAAATACACAGGGAAAAGGTGATTTTTACATTTTCTTAGTTAATGCAGTTTTTACAAATAGAAAATACTCATTTTAAAATTGGGAATGTTGTAGCGAAGAAGAGAATATGTTTTATTAAAATGAAAAAGACGTTCAACAGATTGAAAATCATGTGTTGTATAGACTTTTCTTTAATTATTTCCCTTAGTTATGGATTTTTAGTCATAATTACATTTATTTTATTATTTCTATGAAAATTCAACGCAAAACCAACATTTTTAGAGGTTGTGTACAATGATTCAACCCCCGAGGGTTATATAAAATAAAAGTCTGCTTTACGCGTGTAAAATTGTAGATACTTCCGTAACCACTGGTTATATTTGCCAAAAAAGCATTTATTTACAAATGAGTCTGTTTTTGCAGTAGTTAATTAATTGAAGGTCCCATTTGCACTAAGTACCACCCAAAAGGTCAGGTTTAATTACGTTCCCAGTGATTTGCTGTCGACTGGTGAAACTTAATTTGACTTGGGATACTCGGTTAGTCGCCACAAAAATGGAATGGTTATTGTTGCAATCATTTAACCAGGATTTGCAATATCCGTTGTCATTTTCTCCTTATTGTCAGTTTTTCAAAACTAATATACTACACAGTGATTTTGTAGTGCCTAAAGAAAAAAACATGCTTAATTCTAGTAATAATCTATTAAAACCTCAATTTAGACTCGTTTTTACAGCTTATTCATAGGGAAGGGTTTTTATAGTCCTCTTCCATCTTGATGGTAAAACTTTTACGGCCACTCTAGAATTTAAACTTCATTTGCAACTGAATCCATATACCACTGTATTGAATTTTGTACAATTTTTAATATAAATGTCTGTCCTAAAAATAGTATAATTTTAAATGTCCATTAAGTTTTTTAACATCACCTTAACAGCATTGAATCTGAAGAGTTTGAATTATCTCCCCCTCACTTCCCCTCCCGACAACTTCAATGGTACGTGCCATTGAATACTTCACTGAAAAGGCTTTAATTTGCCCTAGCAAAGTTTCACATAATAGCTCGCACTAATCACTATAGATTATACAAACTGTATTTATTATCCTTACCACCCTCACCATTTGTGCTACAAAAAGAACCAGAAAATGATTCCTGTAAATATTTCCAACAATAACAAACACTAAATGTTTAGTTCTATTATGAATCTCACTAAGCTAGTATTTATATTTTTTCCGTGATAAGTGAAATAAAATTCTAATGGCCATAGCAAACATTATGAAATTAAAAGTAAAGTATTCATGTCTTCCTTGGCCACAAGCACATAGTGAGTGTTTTTTTAATCTTCAGTGCTGAAGCTTAAAGAATACAATATCCCAAATAAACCAAACAAACCAATATATAAATAGTTAGATTATCAAATGAGTTATTCTCGTTTGGCCAATGTTGTTTTTAAAAACTTCTAGGAAATTTTTAAAATTGCGTAAAATTTGATTAATAAATTTTTTTAAAAGCACTCTCTGCCATTACATTTTACTTTGGAGTTCATTGACAAGTTTATTCAGAGAGTTCTTAACTTGAATTTATACAGGTATTTTTCCAAAATATATTTCAGATTAAAATAGCTGAAGTTTCCTCGAACTATAAAGAATAACGGGTTAAATACCTATTGAGTTTAAGAATTTCCTTATTAAACTAAGGACTATTATGCAATTTTGCATTATGCTATTTATTTTATTCAAAACTTTCTCAAAGTTTGGGACGAATTTACCATTTCTCACAATGAAAGTTATTAAAAATACACTTGTGAAAATATCGATTCATACAGTAAACAAACAATGTTACATATTTGTCAAACAATAATTATTGGAAGTAAAATAAAATCATTAATATAACTTGGCTTTAACCTACTTCGTACATAAAAAAGGTGCTTTGTGGTTCTATATACAACGAGAAGTAAAATACAGTTGTTTTAACCTTACAGACCATTTGTAACTTTTTAGAACCATTGAAATATATCAATATTGTTAGCTTAATCCCTACAGATTAACTGTGTTTTAATCAATGATATGAAAGATACCTCATTACCGTTTCGATATACAAGAAGTTTGAACGAATCCATAAATAGCTTTAGCTTAATAATTCAAAATCTAAAAACAGAGAGGTTCGTTACCTGATTTGCGTCAATTTTATTTCTACCTTCACTATAATATTTCACAATATTTAAATGCAATTTGTATGGTTTTTTAAATGTGGGTTGAAACGAAAACAAATTTATTTTAAAAACCAAATTTTGGTCAGGTCCTAAAAAGGTAAGATATTGGTTTTTTTTCAAAAGATCAAGAGCATGAAATATTAAATTGTTATTTTCCTTAATGGCCTCATAGTTATAACCTAAAAAAGTACAACTTCTTCATCTTCAAACTGAGGTTAAAGCTAAAAGTAATGTATCCCACGTGTTTTCATTTAAAGATTATTAACAGCCGTACGGGGTATACGAAGTAACTCGACTATAAAACTGAAATGGGGTGAATAAAGGGGAATGTTGTGCACGGCTCGTTTATATTGAAATATGGCTACAATGAAATATCTGCAATCTCTGCCAGTGTTCAGTACGGCAATAGTAGGACCCATGTAGGAACTTCTATAACCGTGTGTGTTGCAGCAATATTGCATTACGACAAAAAACTTTATATAAATTGCCTTTTTTTAAAACACAACATTTAAAACTTTATTAAAACCATTTTTTTTCTTTTTTCTTGCTATAGCGCATTGTTTACAGCGATTTCTGGCTTTTTGTTATCACAGGACAGAAAGCTTAGAAAATAGCACCTAGTCCTATAAGGTTTTTTTACGTTGCTTCCGAAGTGACAGAATATTCTGGATGGGTAAGGTTGGGAGTAGAGGCTGCCTCCTGTCAAATTTCATGAGGAAAAGCTTAGGGCACTAGCAATGAATACAAAACCTTATAAGAAGCGCAAAGCTTATGGAGAATAGTCTGCCAAGTTGGTTTCCCGCCAAAACGAGCTTAGCGCGTCCGCCGCTAGGAGCGCTTGTTTCCCCCTCATTCCCTCTCGCTCTAGCTTGTTCTCTCTCTCTGTCTAACTGGCCGCGCGCTGTCTTCCCATTCGCTCCCGCTCTGTCTTCTGTCTCACTCTAGCTCGCCACGCCACGAGCGCCCTTCACGCTGCCTAGCGGTGGACGCGCTAAGCTTGCCAAATTCAAATAAAAATTGGCAGACTTTTTAACATTGGCTTTGCGCTTCTTATAAGGTTTGTATTCATTGGCACTAGTCATGTTCGCTCGGAAGAAGTAGAAGCCAGCTCTGAACCAACCTCTCAAGTGAAAGCTGGCAGGGGGTGGCACACCCTTATGTCTTGGCTGGCAAGAACGCTTGGCTATTAGGGAACAAATGCACCAACTCTAACAGTTATCTCCCGCAGTAGACTAGACCTATAGAATTACCCTTGCACCCCAGAGTTTTGACATTTGCGGTGAGTGATGTGCCGCTCCTGGACATCCATAAGGTTGCAATGATTTAAGTGACACATCGGTTTTGGCTGTACCCAGCGCTGGTTCAACTGCAAGGTATAAAACCAGCCAGAAGTGAATCATTCAAGGGGTGAATTTTGGTTGAATAGTTTATTGGTTATGACCACTAATTTTGCCAATGGCGTAGTGTAGCGGGTACGGCGGTTATCGCAAGATAACCAGATCAAGCAACGTCGAGCGTGGCTGCTGCTTGGATGGGTGATTGCTGAGCGATCCTGTCCTTGCAAGCAGCCTGCCTGCCCGGCCATTGGTGGTGGTTCGGAAGTCACCTCTAAGTGGTCCCCAGGTTAAGTGTTAGAGAGGGCTTCTTAGCCCTAACTTCGCCTGGTAAAATAAGACATTCTTTACTTTACATTTTTCACTAATTTTATGAACACTATGAGTACAAACCAGACATAAACAAAAAAGGAAAAATATTCACTCTATTAGTTTTTTTAAGTGATCGCTTCTAAATATGTACACAACTTTAAACTGTATTAATAAATTAGTTTTTGAGGCCATATTACAACGTTTATTTTAGACGTTTAAGGATTTTTAAAGCAACTATCCAGCTGCATTGAACAAGCACAACTATATTAATCTAAAACAAAAATTGTCATCTCCTTAGATTCTCTGAACCACTTTTTATTCAATTACAGATAATGATGAACCCTATCAATAATACTTCAGATGATCATAATTCTGTAATGTTCGGAAATTGAATAAGTAATAAAAACTATTTTATCACTCTTCTGCTACATTCTGTGGCACAAAAGTTCGTAGTTGCACTACAGTAATTTTTAAACCTAGCATAATTTTTATTTCAACACAAAAACCAAAGAATGAATGAGAGTGCAATAATGAATATGGAATAACTTACAATTCTGATACTTGTTTTACTAAAGAGTTTTACAACCTAGCAGTGTTTTGGGTATTTCCATACACAAACAGCTTTTTTGGAGGCATAAAAAATATTTTCAAATACACAATATTGGCGTGTGAATGGTTATATTTTAGTTTAAATTTACCTAAAAATTAACAAATTCGAATACCTCAATTAAAAACTGGAATAATTATTTTTATTGCGTGTCTACAGGATTGGCACACATTATTCCAAAACAATGACTGCAGTATATAATATATTTGCATTAGGGAATACATATGGGAGGAAAGAAACAGAAAATTATATTTCAGGGTAAAAGAACACAAAGCAAACCGAAAAAATGTGCTAACAAGAAAGTAAAAAATTGCACATCATTGTTGGTCCGAAGACCATCGTGTGAATTGGTATAAAGCTAACATAATAAATAGGGAATTTCATTTCTTCAGAAGGAAAATTAATTGAGACCTCATACATTTAACTCACAAACCAACCGATTAGTCAGCCATCAGTTGAAATTAGGCCAATTTGGTTGAGAATTCTGAAAATTAACAAAACCTAAAGTATCAAAATTATTAGAAATTACCGATGCTGAGTCACAGAATAGTTTTAAGACATTCATCTAGCATGAACCAATAATAAAAGAGGGTCCTTCCTGTTCCTTCCTACTTCCCCCAATTTTGTTTCTGTCTTGACGATCATCTTTTACTATCGGCCTTTACAACGCCGTAACTGATTTATGGTTACTGATTTATGCCTGTCGCAACGCTCTGGAATGTTTTTTTGTTATAATTTTAATCTATATTGCAGTTATGCACAAGTTTAGCAGTTTACCTGAAAAATAGGTTAGAATACAGATCTCAAAACTGTTACTGATTGCATTGTACCACTAAAACAATGAAAAATGTCCGGAAAAGTCATATTTCTTTTGTTAATAAGATGTTTAACATGCAAAATGTTATTGTTATTTGTTTTTCCGCTATACAATCTTTTGATCGAATATATATTTCTATATTGGTTGAACCTTGCATATCGGGCTAGTATTTAATCTTTTTTGGGTTGGGGCATATTTGATAATAAGAATAAATTTCTGCAAACAAAAACCAAGATCAATAAAAAAACTCTATTAATCTTATGTTTCTGTAAAATAAAAATTAATAATAAATATTATTACTTCTCAGTTAACAATATTATAAAATATAGTATAAGAATATTTATTACAAGATGTAGTAAATTAGCCGTTTACGCGTTACTTAATATAGTAAATTACAATTAAGTTAATATGTTTAGTACAGTCTATAATATTAAAACCTTCAACAGTAAAAAACAGTAACCCTATAAAAAAATGACCGCAAAGGCCTTAGAGTAAACAAATTTGACTATGAAGAGTTGCAGTGGTAACAATTCAGTTTAATATAAACTTTACTGCTCTTATGAGGGTCTTACAGACCCCAAGTTTATATTGGATTATCTGATAATGTTGCTGTAAACTCTAACTTTGACCACTTCTCCACCATTTCGTTATTTTCAGGAAAGTCTCATATCGCATCTGTATAAAGGATCTCTCTGACATTTATCAAACATCTAGCCGTTACTCATTTCTATTCAACTAGGTCTTGTCTCTACTTACATAACTCATAGACCAATTCTAATTGTCGAGAACAGATATTTACAAACTAATATTAAAAGATGAAGTTTAGTGGTAAAAAAGCTTCACAGACCTAACTCTGCCTGTTTAATAATTTCAATTAAATTTGAAGATTTTAAAGATCATATCACTGCAAAGAACAGGATCTTATAGTTTGAAATAAAATTTCCCTGTTGTGACAACTGTAGACCAGTTCGCCTATTATTATCCAATTTATGATGATTTTTACCTACAAATCCATAGTAGTTATTTACATATTACACATGTTATTTACCATTATTAAACAATGTTTGGTCCATCCTTTTTATGACGATTTATGAACGGCCTTACTCTGAAACTACTTACTTCAAATATGACATGAGAGGGTTTTTGTTAAGCCGTGAAAGGAATAAATAATTTCGGGGTCAAAATATCAAAGCGTAGTACATCTGCCTGTCCTTCTGACCATCTATGATACAAATTTTGATAGAAAAGCCTTACAGACTTGAAACATGAGACTTAGGTTCCTCTAAGTCTAAGTAAGAAACCTTATTGATTTTGTGGCCTTTCAGTAAGTCAGTCCATCGTCAGTCTGTCAGATATGATATCCATCAATTTCATACCTTTTAAACAGTGTTTCACGGTTTTTTGACTGTCATATATTAGTGGTCATTTGATAAATGTTTTTTAATTTAAGGTTTTTTAGAACGTTGCGAAACAGAATTGTCGATTAAAGAATCTTACATACTAATTCTTGCTCATTCCATTGTTACCACTGTTCGATAATGTCATGCTCTAATAAAATATTAGTTTTTAATAACGCATTCAGTTAGTGAGATATAGAGGTCTGATTATATCTCATATATATATATATATATATATATATATATATATATATATATATATATATATATATATATATATATATCATATTTGAAGTAAGTAGTTTCAGAGTAAACCCGTTCATAAATCGTCATAAAATGGATGGACAAAATGTATTTCATAATGTATATTTATATAAATTTATTGAAATTATATATATATATATATATATATATATACATGTGGTTTTCAGGAGCTTAGTAACTGCTGAGTCTGTCCAGATTACACGGACCTCTCATAATAAGGGATTTGGAGAGAATGCCGGGAAAAATAAGTAACTATTTTACTAGATTTTGCAGTCACACGTACACTTGTTCAAAAACTATTATTACGTTCTGTTATCTAAAAACTTTACATCGTACGAATTATGGAGTAAATTACAGAATACACGGAAGCTATCATACAATATGTTACGTGTGTAACAAATGACGTCTGTAATGGAACAGTGATTGCGGCCATATTAGCGCCATACATCAAGCTGGTAATCACACAAATATATGTGGCGAGATAAATACCGCTTTAGTGTGTCCGGTATTATTCAGGGGTTTCTCTTTAATTCAAAAAATTTCTACTGCAAACCACCTATGAAATTTTTGTTACAAATATAGTTTCAAAATGTCACAAAGCATAGCACAAAAATAGGTAGATATGTAAAGAACATAATATTCTGTATTTGAAGGATCTAAACATCACAGCCTGTCGCAAATAAATAACATATGTTTAATCAAAGTATTTTTCCGCAACATATAACCAAAACTAGTAAAACTAAACTTTTCACATTTAATCTCAATAACAAAAATTTGACATCGAATACGATGGTGGTGCATGACTAACCAAAATGTTTGGCTGAACGTTAGTAAAGGCTGCAACGGAAGATTATGATCAAGATTCTATTGAGTTGAGACTACAACATTTTTATATTTTTCTTAGCTATGACTAAGAGTTAAAAAACTTCTCTCCTGTCCGTATATCTGCCGTGTTTAACTGGGAATTTCAAGGCAGATGTGTGCTATGGACTTAAAATATTGTATGTAACGTCAATTTCGTATTAAATTCATGATTGATACTGTAGCTAAACCTTCTTTACATAGCTATAACTTATACATACTATATCTTGTGTAAGATATCATTAGTAGACTTTAAATGCAGAATGAAACTTTTGGCCTTTTTTAAATAGAAAATAATTTCTCCAATAAAGGTGGATTTATGGAATTGACAGAGCTTCACAGTCATTAGACCAGAAGATTCAGTTTTGTTTTTTGAATGTGGGCTGAAAATTCCTATTCTCTTTGATTTAATATAAGTTGCCTGCCGCAGGGCAATTTAAGAATGAATTGAGTTGTAGATAAGGGCAGAGCCTGTTAGATGGTGTGTCCATTAATACTTTGTAATTTAATGGTCCACATGTAACTGTGGATTCAACGTTTTAAGATGGTTATTAAATTGTCAATGAAATAACGTAAATATTATTTATTCAAAATGCCGAAAAACCAATCAAATATTAATCGCAACCATTTTTACTGGATAAAGTTTCACTACTTATTAAAACAGAGAGTATTGAAAATGTGCAGACATGCAGATATCCAATTATATTGAGGTTAAAGCTCTTTTATACCGATTTGGATGCAGAAATCATACTTAAACTGTTTTAAACATTTGATATAATAGTCGATATAATACTCTCAAACATTTTCATGGAATGTATTATTCATGTATTTTACCATATATAAAGTTGAATATATTACTCTGGTCTGGCCAGTCAGTATGCTCCCCACAGGAAATGCTTTTTGAAGTGAATTGAAGTAAAAGCAATTGTTACGTCGACAGCTGATAATTGATTAAGGTCGTTAACGTAAACCACTGACCACTCAGGACGTGAGCGGGGTTTAAAGGAGATTTCCCAGCTTTCCTGCAGGAACTGCTTAGAGAGTTCTAACCATTTCAGTGCCCTTGGTATTAGGCTAAGATAGCCTAAGCAATTCTAATTCTCTCTAATCCCTACGTGTTCCTTAATTTTCACCATTCAACGGATATTTCTCTCCTAATAATTATAGCCTTAAGACATTAACCAAATTAGAGAAATACGAATAATAAATATTTAATTTAAATCCTATACTTATCGTGGTATAGGATAGGTATTTTAATAATCAATTCCTTAAAACAGATAATTAAGGTCAGATGTAAGAGTAGTAACTTATGCGTTATTCATTATCCAATTTATAACTGTAGATAGTATATAAAACACTAATAGTATAATTTTAACACAATCATTTCTTCAACAAAATTATTTAATAAATATTAATTAAAATGACTGTAAGTGTTAACATTTATAAATAAATTAATATTGCGTTTCCATTAGTATTTAGTATTATATTATTAATAATTTATTAATAAGTAGTATTTATCACAAAATAATTGAAATGAACACCATTCTGAACACACATTATATGACACTTCAATAGAATTTATACGGGGTTAAAACATCATTTAGAATAAATTAAACTCAATTAATTCAGCTATTATTGCAATCAGTTTTGTTTTAATACCAATCGCGTTTATTGATACTGATACCTCGTCATATATCTATGAATTAGGCGGTTACTATATTGAGCACATTGAAAATGATTAAAATTACAATGAACTGTAAAATAATGTTTTTAATTTTCTTTGTGTATATTAAAACTGTATTTAAATATTGTCTTACCTAACTTATTGACTTACTTTTACCTTCAAACCTGAATAATTAATGTTCTAAATGTGATGAATATAAAACAAATTTAGTTGCATTATGCAATAGCAGAGGTAAGAACTTCCATGGGAGTAAATGTTTATTCTTATTTATTTTATCGTAACCTATGACCATACTAACACATTTTGTTCTGAGCAAAAAAATTTAAATGTATGTAATATGATTTATACGTATTGGCTCTCTTTAGTTGGGGTATTATATCTCGAAATGGCTCTGTTATTGGATACTTATCTAAACATTATAACGGTAAACGCTTTGAAAATTTATGACATATAACTCAAAGATACGAGAGATAAAGTTTCTTTTACATTACCTAGGATTTCTAAATCTAACTTATTAATGAAAATCAATTGAAAAATATGTTGCAACGCGCTAATCTCAAGAACGGTTGGATCGATTTCTTTTTTATGTTACTTTAAATCCGAGGACTGTTTACGTAAAAATGTAGATTAGAAAAAATACGTGAAATATATTTTGAAATACTTTAAAATGGTAGTATTTTTATTTTATGGTCCAAATTTAACGACCTTCCTTTACCGGACGTCCAAATAATGGCTGAAACATCTGTTTGCATTTCATTGTTAAAAAATATTAGTACTTCAGTGTTTGATCCGTTGTGTGACGCATGTTTATAGTTAATTTTTACTACTGAAAGAACAAATGTGAAATCTAACCATATAATTTTATTGCAAATATTATTTAAAAACTGTGATAAAACCAACCTTAATCAACAAAGCTGTGAATGTTTGCATACGGCACTCGAACCGGTGTCTTTTCCTGACATTGCGTCTTGGAATTTAATCATTGGGACAAAGGAACACCGAAAAATTGACCCTAACATACCTCAAAAATCCATTCTTTTCCAGACTAAAATCATAAAAATAACAAGATTTCACAATGGATAACATTATAAGCAGTTGTTTGGGAAAGTTGCATTATGGATTAAAAATGTCCACCTTTACCAAAAGTTGAAATGATGGTGATAGGATTTACCCAATGACAGTAAGAGACTTCTCAGTCCTAAATTTGTGTGTATATTGTGTTCATAAGGAAAACTATTTGTAAAAATAGTGTTATTTGGAAGGATACTTGTATTAGAAAACCTTCAAATTCTCCTCATGAAACACTATTTTCCTACTGTTATAAGTATATTCGATATGAGTAACGCATTTTATTCACTCATAACATATATCATGATAAGACCCGGCGTTGGGCAAATATATGGGTATTACAATAAGTTAGGCTTACCTTCAAGATATACTTTATAGAAGCATTGATGCACTGCATGCTGTAACAGCTTTTCTTACGGGAGAAAATATTACAGACCGACTTTGATGTCTAATATTTTTTACTGCAGTACTATAAGAAATGAGTGATCAAAAAGGCACATTTCTTCAGTTTACGTAAAACTCTTATGTTATTGAAAAAACGTATTGAGTTTGTTTCACATCTGAAACGTTTTTATACTTGAGGGAATAACATGAGACATATGTTTATGGAAGTTATAGTTAAGTTTCTATCCTGAATATAACCAAGAGTTCAATTCCTAACACACTCTATTAACTTTTCCATTAAGTGAAAATTCCAAACCTTATCATTTAGGGGCCTTCTATAAGACGTAAGGCTGTGTGTACTGCACTCTTGCAAATTTTTAATTTCTCACTGATAACTAAATGAAATATAGTTTCCAAAGATGTCTGAATTCATTTCACCAATAGCCATTTCCTTTAAGCATGGCTCATGTAATATATACTGTAAGAATAATCTAAAAATAAGTGAGCAGTCCACATATTCAGGCGTACGAGACAATCATTAGGAGCAAAGTTAACACACCTCTTTTATGACGTACATAATCTGTTTAGTAGCAGGAAAAGAAGCGAGAATATTTAAGGAAATTAAATTAGTAAGCAATTTTTCGTCGCGTTGTGAAAGAGAAGCCTTGTGAGATGACACCGTTCTTATAATACTAGTAAAATATTCTTCTATCAAACCTTTTTTATTCTTTGAAATGAGTTCAATTATGGATTGCAGTGAGAAATATTATTATGATATTATAAATGTATAGTAAAAGAAATAAGAAGCAAATCGTTATTTTGAACTTTATTGTTATAATTACTATATTTTTAATTATTTTCTTAAAATAATAATATTTGCTTCTTGCGACACGAACTACTCTTCAGAAATCCTTTGTTAATAATGAGAAGAAATAGATATTGGTATTGAGCAACACAGCGTGCTTCACGGAAGGTTTTTAACTCTAATGAGCTGTCCGTCATTAGTTCATATCTACTGTGAAATGGTTGTTAATTATAATGAGAACCAATACTACATATTTTTATATACTCAAATTCATTAATACTAAAATTAGAAAAACTCCTTAAAAAGTATTCAAAATTAAATAGTTTTATTCTGAGATGGTTTGGAGTAATTATACTATTGTCCATAAACATTATTATATATTAGTGGCTTTGAGGACATTTATAGCCTTATATTTTAAACATGCTCTATGTAAACATTCAATACAATTTTTTTACATAAAAAACCCGTTTGGTACTTAGGATCCTGTGTGGTGTAAATGAATTATTGCGTGTAGAAATTCTTATGAGGGTAAAAATATACTTAAAGCTTTACGTTATTACAGTATTAGGAAATTAATCAATATTAACCTATTACCTTTTACCAAATTTCGATTTATTTCAGAAACTGAAAAACGCACTATTTTATATAAAATAGAGCTGTCATTCCCTTCGTTAGTAATTAACAGAAAATCAAGCGTCAAAGAAGAAATTTCCGGAGTAAAAACGTAATATAAAATGAGGTTTATTATATGTACAGCAATACACGTACAGTGGGATACATTGCGTCATCATCATAAGATGAGTAATGACAATATTAGAGCGAGATTAGTTCACGTAGTATCCGGGCGCAGCATTATCATCGCAGCTGCAATATATATGGTAATGTTGCAGTTGACTGCGATAAAAGAAGCTAAAATAAATTTTAAATCGATCAATTTTAATTAGCCCTGTTACCAAAAAACTTTAAACTGAAAACTGTCAGATTTGGAAACAATCTTATAATTATTATACAGCTGATTTATGGAGTTATACTATTTATGTTGGTAATGCATAAGACAATTTAGGAATTTATTTT
This sequence comes from Homalodisca vitripennis, assembly GCF_021130785.1. Lineage (NCBI taxonomy): Eukaryota > Metazoa > Arthropoda > Insecta > Hemiptera > Cicadellidae > Homalodisca > Homalodisca vitripennis. Next base: position 14,446,974 of record NC_060211.1, read on the forward strand.
GCCTTTTATTTAAACTTTAGTATTTATGTTTAGGGATTAATTTTAGAAAGTTAAAGAATCTTCAACAATTTTTATTCTAAGACAGATAAACTGTAGTCTCTACTTTAGATGTTGCCAAAAATGTTTGAGCATTTTAGGTTTTATGAGTAATAAATTAAACAACTTATAATTAGTGTAAAAAGTCTTCAAGTACTGCAACTATAAGGGAACTATTTCTATTTTAGTAGGGGGGGGGGGGGGGGTTGTATGAATAATGTTAGGTAAAAGATAACAGTAATTAGTTACGAGGCTGACCCCTTGGTTTTTTGAGCACCTTGTTTCAATGAATGATTATTAAAACCACACATTTTGATGTAAGAGGTTATTTAATAAATAATTTTAATTTTATTAACACCTTGAATGAACAACCTTCCAATTTGGCATTATTAGCTTCAATTAAACTTGTAGTACAATGAAATATGATGGAAATAGTCAATATTCTATCTAATATTATATATGTACGTTATATTTTATTCCTCAAAGGTAATACAAAGTGGATTACTTTTATATCTTCCAAAATGTTTTACTGTTGTTACATAATATTACTATAACTTCTATGGAAATATTATAACTACTTCTCTGAAACTCTTCTACAGTCACACGGATAAATTGTCCTTGGACCGTATATGTAACTTATAATTTGGGTATTCTTTGGTTGCTTCAAGTTTAGAAATATTCCAGGTCTGCATAGACGTATTGTATTAGGAATTTCCTAAACACTTTTCAGAGGAGAAATTAAATTTAAATCATAGAAAAATATAGAAAACGTATTGCAGATCACCTAGTTCACATAAATTTTGCAATGTTATGAACCAGAAAAGGACTGTTAGACTCCAAAGAAGAGTATTAAAAATGTAGGTATAGTATGAATTAAAATAAACTATCACTGTCGAACATTAGCAAAAATGACATATCCTGCAAACGTCAACCCATTAGCTCTTAATAAATGCTACATTCTTTACTAAGTTTTGCTTCGTTCAAAACGTTCAATGAAATCGTGTCATTTTCGACCCGCTGTCTATTTTCCCGACTACCTGTATATGTTAATAAGCTGTGATAGAAAGTTTCTGAGGACTTGAAACTTATTATCTTATCTTGTTTCAAAGTAAAGCTTTGTTGGTTTTAGGTCGAAAAGACAAATTCAAGTCGTTCTATCTATGCAACCACTTATTCATCATATTTTATTAGGTCCTTGAGTATTCAAATATATTGGTTAATTACATTTGTGGTTTCAGTAATACACATTGTCAATTTTAGAGCACACACTTCTGTTCCATGGTACAATATTTTCAAAGGATATGCCTAAGTATGTTAATCCATGCTGATGAATTAAATTTGGTGTGGAAATATCCCATAATCTCTGATCGAATGCTTGGCAGATGACAGTTAATTGACTTGCTGTAATGTTATTATCCTCTAGTTGTTCCAACAGTTTCCCGTTTAAAATTATGTGGGAAACGCATTGCCAGGATTTAATATTGAAACAAAAGAAAATTAACTGCGCTATGGCAATAAAAATATGTTGACTAATTGACATGACTCGGATCTAATTGTTTCGAGAAGAGAATTGACTGGGCTCACGCGAAATTGGTTTGAGAAGAAAATTTACTGGGCCTCAGACCAGAGTGGTTGAAAGAATAATATGAGAAAACCTATAAAATGGCAGATTTCGTTATTACTAAGTTTAAAATTACTTGTAAAAAAGTCTGTCTTAAAAAAATAGTTTTAAGATTAAAGTGATGTTTATTTATTATTCATAATATTTTTATTTCAATTAAATACCTAAATGAAGCAAAAAAGGATAAATATTATTAGTTAAACCAATATAAATCTCTATAAAACATACATGAGCAAAAAAGGAATAATTTGTTTCCTTTTTATATAATCTTCTAAAAACAAAGTTAAGAGAAAATAAGCTGTGGAATGTAATATTGTAAAGTTTGTCGAGCTTTCATCAAAGCTACTTTTTTGTCCTTAAACATTTATCAAATTAAACGCCAGACGTCCAGTTTATTTTTCATTATTTATATTTTAACGTAAACGTATTTAGTTATATGGGATTAAATGTCACATATAGTGATTTCGCACTAATAATTTTCAATGATTTATTAATTTTATTGTCTATTAAGTATTAAAAAAGTATCTTAATTAATTATTAGGCGAAAAAATACACTTTAAAAAATTTTATAGTCTGATCACAATACAAAAATAATGTTCAGGCAATAATATTTGTTTCAATAACCTTGAAAATATCTCAATATGGCCCATATGAAATAACCGCAAAGAAAAAATTGTTTCCAATATAAGTCTCATGGTTGCTTTGAAAGTCATGATTAAAATCCCTTATAAAATGTTATAAGGAAAAATGTTGTCCTTTATTACAATACAACTTTAATATGCCATAACTTTTTACAGGTATGCAATAAAAAAAAAAATTGCAAGAACAGTTTTATATTTCAATTTTTTTATTAGGTCAACTTATACTATACATTTTTAGACATTTTCCGAGATGAAAAATACTAAATATCCATGAATCAGTGTAAGGAGATTTCTTTATATATAAGGTGTACGATATACAAGGATTGTATGTAAAACATAGATTTATTTTGAGAAAACTTTAATGACAATTCTAAAATGTTTTGTTGTTGGTTTTACTGTACATTATTTTAAATTGATGCATTTATATAGTTTCCTTTATTAGTCTTAATGTTTGAAAAGTATTTTAAACTTGGGAAGTAAGCTGACTATAGTATTACAATTACAGGGAACCATATTGATAGCCTATATTGATCACGATATAAGGTACGTCTGCCTCATCTAATATTCCAGGAGCGGTATGGAGATGGCGGATCAATGTCAATTTGTACAAATTTATTGAGGATAAGCATTTTACCTAATACACATGAGATATGGATATGAGGTAATCCAGTGTTATGCTGTTATTTTTACATTTTACATTTATACTTAGTCATTTTTATTTCCCCGCCATTTATCATAGTTTGTCATTTACAAGAATTATTAGACATTACATGTATAGATAATATGTTGAACACTATTGTTTATTCATTCCCACCACCTGAAGACTTGAGGAAATTACAATATTAATTTAGAATGCAATAGGACTTGAGGTAGTATTCTATAAAGGTTACAAGATATAAAGTTGGTAACCAACAAGTCTTTGGTATTGCCAATAAGTCTTTCTAATTCCATATCCTACAAAGTAGTTACCCCTTTCGAGGTACGATTTAATAGGGAACTTTGTGTTACATATGAATCCCTAAATTAAAGCTCATTTTTATTTTGTATGTATGTTTCATATTTACCAAAGCTGTCTGTTGTAGTTTTTGTCGTCGAATCTGTGCGCTTTTGTGAATGTTCCATTCAGTATAGACAATATTTGATTACAGAGGTATTTCAGTAAGGTTAAAAATTAAATACAAATCTAGTGCATAAACAGTAAAGTTGCATATATTTGCTTCAGTATAAAACACAATAAAAAAATCGTTAACGATCTCATTAGGCTCCAGCCATCTAATCACTGTCAGGTGATTCTCTAGAGAGACAGCTCATTACAGTCAGGTCCTGGCGTGCAGCACGCTATGGTACTCAATATAAATTTTTCCTTCTTGGTCGCTGTTATAACAGGCATTTACTGAAGGTTAAGATAAATAAAACCATTTTAAAACGAATCACGTGTTAAAGAGTAAGAATATTGAAAAGCCACAGTAAATATGTATATATATATCTTTTTATTCATCTCGTCATAAATATCGGGGAGTCGTTCAAATTGCTATTTTAATTTTCAAACTTGTTTAATTTAAACTAAAATTACTCTATATTGCCTGCACCAGACGTATATTTTGTTGATGTTTACAAAATTGAAAAAGAACATTTGCCAGGTAGAAGTGTAAAAATAAACAAATTTTATAGTGAATGGTTTAGATTTATAAATAAGCTGTACATATTTTAGGCAGATTTAGATTTAGTTGATTTTGTTGAACTCGCTGTCGTTATGTATAATTTAGGTAAAAAGGTGAAATCTTAAATAAGCTTGAACAACAATACAAAATAGATAGTTGAAAAGGATCTTCGTTGTTATGTTTGGACCTATATTCGGAAAAAAATGGGTCATTGAAGCAAGTAAGTTTTCTCATATGAGTTTTTAATACATATATGCAGTTTCAAAGCTTATGTGAAAACATTCACAATTTTCTAATTTCTCGTTATTAGCAGTGTTTTAGTAGTGTTTACAATGAGTTAGATGTATTTAATACATCACTAGCACAATATGTGATAAAAATATATAATGATGAACTACATAACCTTTGTTATAGTACTTTTCAAAGACTCTTCTAGTAATTCTTGAGTATCAAGAATGCTTCTCTTACCTGAAAGTATGAACAACCATTTATTGCCAGTGTAATTCGGATTATGAAACAAAACTATTACCATTATGCATTCAAATTCTAAAGCGCTCCGGAAAAACTGTTCCGATCCTTCCCTTGATGGATATTTTCTTCTAGTTCAACAACCGAAAATTTACAAACAAACTTTTCTAAAATGGTAGATCTATTTTTGAAGTTAGCACTTAGAAACGTTTAGTAATTTATGAAAAACAAATAAACTTAGTGAAATTTAGAATGATGTTCCATTTATAAACAAAGTATTAATATACTTGCAATATTCTAATTAGCAAGAAAATGGATATTATTAAATTTTTAAGCTACCTTCAGAACATATTTACACTGGAAATCGTAGCTTTAGAGTCATGCAGTATGAGGAAATCACTAAATCAATGAATATCGTATCATTTATGAGCGACAGCGCCTTGCCAATATCTTTGTGAAAACAAAGGTTCAGTGCTCTAATAGCAGATTATCCGAGGTAAGGTGTGAATCTGCATTGTTTAAAATAGATCTATTGTTAGAAAAATTATAGCATGACAGTAAAACAATATATTTCCAAACAGAACTTTCCGTTTATATTAAGCTTACATTAAACGAGATGTTAGAATAACTTTGCTTAGAGAGTCAGTAGCACAAATCCTTTGTATTTCTGCGAGGTAATATTTTAAAACGTTTATTTGAGAACGTAGCTATAACAATAAGTTTCATTCTACAGACTTTCTTTTCAAATTTTAACAGCTATTCATGGCTAAATTAGAGACAGCCGTAAGTTTTACTATTTAAAAGGATCAATACATTTTTTAACACATATTACTCAAAAACTTGTATTTTATATTAATACATCGTTCTTATTCGGTAGCAAAACTTAAAACTACAAAATTATATATTTCTGTAAAAAATTCATTGTTTACAGAAAATGTATCTCAAATTTATGCAACGAGAGTACTGGTTTAATCATTGCACATACCTTTACTAAACTATTAGAAAGGAAACCTAAGAAAGATAGAAAGAGTTCCTTAGGATGGACTGGACACTTACTCATTCAATTTATCGAAAGGAGTTCCCGTCTCCCATAAAGTAAATGTTGGGTTCCGCTTGTAGATTTCGTGAGCATTCTCATTTCTTGACAGTCAATAAAGTGTAAGTTGGTAATTCATTGTCCTTTTTTATTTTCAATTTCCTTAGTAACGATGCTGTATAATTGAATCTTTATTATACAACATAGTCTAACAGCTCTATATAAACGCCAAGCATAGGCGTATTGTAATGGATACTATCTATTGCCTGCTATTATAAACCGATTAACTTGACAACAAGGGGATCTATGGGAGAGAAACCACTCTACACACACACTAATGAACCACTAGCCTTCCACTAATTACGCAAGCTGAAAATCATGTGTATACTAGATTGTTACTATTTGATCCAGCACAAACAGCTGACATTATTCAATTTCGTGGCATTTAATCAAGATGATTTAATATGTAATGTGTATATCCTTCCACTTTCATGTAGGTCTGGACATTGGAAAAACTGATTGAACTGGATTATTCATATTTATTATGTACATATACTACTTGAATATTATCTCTTGTTGTTTCTGTTTTTTTGCTATTTCTGAAAGATGGCCAAGGAGTAGTCATAAGAAACCTATGTTAACCAAATAGACACAACAAACACAAGCACGCACGTCACTCTAGTATTTATGTAGCAAATTTAGTAATGTATGCTCAAGAGTTAACGTTAATTTATAATTATTTAGATACTTAACAATATTTATTACTTTTTTATTTCCAAACACATTTCTGATTATTCATCTTTTATTTAATAATTTCTGGTTAAATGTTCTTACTTTTACATATGATTGTTTGCTTCTTATTACACATACAAAATGTATTACTTTTGAGATTTTGACATTTCATTACTTATTACAGGCATTGTCTATTTATTATTGTTTTGCTCATTGTTTGTTATCAACTTTATATTTCATACTTATTCTTTGTTTTTTTTTTTGGTAATTTATTTTTAACACTGTTGGTTATATCAGTAAATATAGTGTTTTTTACTATAATCTTTAATTACTCTTTTTTCTAGACATATTTAATATTTTTAATACTGATGTAATTTCGTCAGAAGAATAAATAAGTAAATAGATTTATTTATGTCTTAAATATATAGAAAGAGAGGGTGTATGCAACACACTGTAGATTGTAGAATTTGTAGATAACAAATTTTAACAGTAACGTCATTACAAAAATACAATTATAGTTTTATTCATTGTTTACTTCATATAATTACAAGGAAATAACGAGTGCGTTATAATATGTGGCAATTCTAAATTACACACGAGCACTGCAAAACTAACGACTTTAAAGGGGATTTCTATTGTACTGTCAGTTCCACAGCTGTTACTCATTTCCCTGTACCATAACTCTCTGTTGCGGTGTTTTATTTATCCCTGGAGACAGTTTGCGCTCTCGCTCTACTCTCCTAACCTGTCGGTCGTGAAATGTTTTCATAACGGTTAATACAAACGAAATTTAAATAACAAGAATATTAGGTCTTCAATTATCTTTTTATAGTAACTGAATAATGTGTTTGTGTAGAATTACACATTACTTAAACTACCCTATATATGTATATATATATAAATCAAACATTTTTATAGAAGGTCATCGAGAAAATCCCATAATAAAATAAATTTGTAAAAAACTAAGGCTTATCGAAGCCTATTACCTGGGGGACTAGAAAAATATCATCTTGAAAACGGAATAAAATATCTTGAGGATTTATATGAGGCTTATTTTATTATATAAGCAACTCTGACGTCGATGGTGTTGCATGTGTCTCCGTGCAAAATTTAAATTACATTTTAAGAGAAAATTTCAGTGACGCAGAGTCCCGATGAAGGAAATGTATAACTTCAGTACGATTAAAAACTTACTCAGGTTCAAAAGAATCAGTTACGACGGATGAAATTCAATTACTTTCTAATGTATTCAACGTTCAACACTTGGGTTTATATTGTTCCCTTGATCAAGAAATTAAAAACGTCATATGTGGGTTTTTAAATCCAAAATTATAATTAAACCCGTTTATTTGCTGTCTCCCATGTATCTGGTGCAGTAACATTAATTTTTACCCCGACTGAGGAAATAAGAGCATACATAAGCTTAAAGTATATTTTAGTCAAAATACATATACTTCCGTCGCTTGAATTCTAGCTCTATTGTAAAGGGAAACGTGTGCTATTACTTTGCTTTTTCCTTACTACAGTAAAAGTATTAAAATACACAACAATTTGTGACAACCTTGTGTAAAATCATTCGCAGCTTTGTTCATCAAAGTGGATTTTAAACAAGGTTTAAATATTTTTTTAATGTGTTAGATGTTTTATTCGTCGATGGTGCTACTAAAGTAAAATTTTCATATAACTTTTGTCTTTGCAATATGCATAATACTACTAATTAAGCACTGCATTATTAATAGATATTAAAAACATTTTAATGCAAAAAAAGCCTCTGCCACTTTGGTGCACTGTCAGTTTTTAAGATGTCATAAATATTATAAACCAAATTGCAGAAATGGAGAAAACCATTTTCCAATCTTTCATCTTCTCCTTTCTTGGAAGATTTTTATAAATATTTCAAAATTACCAAAATTAGCCAAATCGTTCCAGCTGTTTTCGAGTTTAAGTTCGTCATTTCACTTTAATGTAAGAGTCATTTCGTACTAAGTATATGCAGCATACTACTTCTATAACACTCCAAGTAAGTAAATCCATTCAATTTGTTCTAGCAGTCAAACACAATTCCCTTTGTTCAATTACAGCTGAACCATTAAACTCGCTCTCCTCCGGGACTGACCACCCTTCCTTGTCACTTGTAAATCCCTTTGTGGGCTTGTGGACCGCTAAGTAAGATCTACTTTAGCAGCATTACCATTCTATAAGATATACGCAAGTCTATCATTTATATAGCTTAGGTTAGTTATTCTTGTTTTATACAACAATATTTTGAAAGCAGCATACACAATGTTTATAGTTTGTTAGAACATCTCAGCTTAAATGTACGGATAATACGTATCAAACTTTAAAATCTGCATGATTTGATGATTTCTTTGTGAATATTTATAAGTTTTAATTTTATATGTGAGCCACATCTATCTATCCTTTTTCTACCAAAGAATACAATCATGTACCGATCCTAGAGTGTACTATTGTAACGGAACAGGAATGATAACTTTAACTTGTACGTGAGATGCAAGGAGTTACAAACCATATAAACTTAGAATGTTTAATTAAATGTGATGCAATTTAAAAAAGTATAAGTACAGGAGGAAAACTTCAGGAGTACCGCGTGTACTAGGTGAAGAGGATAGTGATGTCATGAAAACATCTACATTTATAATATAAGAAGGGGTTGGTAATGGTCGAATTATTTGTAAAGGAAAACTGTCCTGGTAAATGAAATATTATTTTTATTTATTATTTTTCTTCTAGTTTATATGAGGGATCACGTGATGACAATTTTAAGACATGAGATATTTTGATTAATACCCCCCCCCCCCCCCACCCCCCCCCCCCCCCACCCCCCCCCCCCCCCACCCCCCCCCCCCCCCACCCCCCCCCCCCCCCACCCCCCCCCCCCCCCACCATTTTTTTTGTATTGTGTTGATATTGCCTACTGTTGTTTTCAGTGGACTTGTTCTGTGGAAGCTACATCCGACACAGCCCCGGGCAGTACTTTGTCACTGTCCAACAACCACATCAGTAGTATACTTTGGCCGTTGCTGGGGACAACGCACACCCGAGACCGGTTCTGGGACAAACCGTGTGAGACCGAATCTGGGACAGAAAATTGTTAGAGAGCGACTAAGAGTGTGAGTACGGGTAGTCAGAACCGCGCCCGCGCGAATCACCACGCATGTCATCGCTGTCCCGCCACCGACACCACGCTCAAATTACGTTTATACTTAAACGTCAAATTACGTTTATTACTTAAACGTTAAATTACGTTTATGAACGTTTAAATTACGTTTATGAACGTTAAATTACGTTTATGAACGTCAAATTACTTTATACTTAAACGTCAAATTAGGTTTATACTTAAACGTCAAATTAAGTTTATACTTAAACGTCAAATTACGTTTATACTTAAACGTCAAATTACGTTTATGAACGTTAAATTACGTTTATACTTAAACGTCAAATTACGTTTATGAACGTTAAAATTACGTTTATACTTAAACGTCAAATTACGTTTATGAACGTTAAATTACGTTATATACTTAAACGTCAAATTACGTTTATGAACGTTAAATTACGTTTATACTTAAACGTCAAATTACGTTTATGAACGTCAAATTACGTTTATACTTAAACGTCAAATTTACGTTTATACTTGAACGTCAAATTACGTTTATACTTAAACGTCACAAATTACGTTTATGAACGTCAAATTACGTTTTAAACTTAAACGTCAAATTACGTTTATACTGGTACGTTTTACAACGAAGTATTATTCAACACTTAGTTTCCTTTTTTAAATTGCACATATATTTCCTTTCTTGTGGTTTAGCTGTAGTATTAATAGATATGAATCCATGAGGTGTTTTCCAGCACTCAAAACAGAGAGCCTCAAATTGGTTGAAAAAGTCATGTCAGAACCTACAAAAGTCTGGAACACTCTCTTTGTATAGTACTTGTTCATTGTAAACAGACCACAACAGATTAACATTGTTTCGTATGACCTGCATATCAAACTCGACCATAGCTCTGACTCAGGTAGACACAAGAAATCCCTTTATGACGTCCTCTAATGAAATAGTCTTTGATTTTAGTTTGCTCTTCTAGGAGGCAGTCATCAAATACCACAAAGTGAGTTTGGTTTGCAGTCATCGATAGAAATGAGATCTTGACAGGACGAATAGAAAAACGCTATTTGTCTTCTAAGGTTTTTTTCTAATCTACTGTATTGTTCACGCAGATCTACATATGCAGGTTGTTCTATTGAACGACTGAACACGTAATAGATTCTTGAACGGAACTCCATCTTTGTTGTAAATGAAATTCAATAACAAGTTCGTTTTAACCACTCCCAGACGGTCCTACAATAAGACACCGTAACGGTCTAGGTAAAAATTGGTCTTCGAATTTATCTTTGCAATACACTTGAATTTCCATAGTATGTTCTCTTACATACATTTACAATTTAACAGTTTTCGCATATTCTATAATGACCCCATGCTAGGGTTTCGGATATTGTCTTCGAGTACGAATCGCTTGTCGTCCTTTGATGAAAGTACCACTTTATGGTGTTTCTACGCTGTAGAGATTGTGTGCTTGACTCCGAATTGTATTCATCGTTTTGTAGTGCTCGATGTTACTAAAACAAACAGTCTTTATAGTTGCTAAAGGTAATTTCATTTTCAACTACAGCTTTTTTCACGCCCTTAGACCTCTTTATGTAATGGTTGTCTTCTATATTGCTCGCATACATCTTGGATCGTAGTCCTACAAATTCTCGCATGATTCGACCATTAAGTTTCATCTTTCATTTTACCCAGAACTTTTTTGTTTACGTGGGGGAGCCCATATTGGTTGGGGTTGGGGTAGTCACTTGTATCAAATAATCCAATTATATGTTTCATGTCTTCGTAGAAAGTTTTTTTTTAGTTTTGATGTCATATATCAGGGAATCGGTATCGGTGTACACCATTTTTATATTAGATCCATACTTCTCTTTCATTACATTGTAGTGGAAATCATACATCAGTGTCTTTGATATGTCTAGAATACTCATACCTACGTAAATAGGTTTATTTAACAAAAGTTTTTTCTTACTAAAATGTACAGCAACTAGGTTTTTCTGTAAAGATGGTTCGACTCTTAAAGTTCGGTTTGCTAACCCATCTTTCCACTAATTTGGACTTAGTACCCAAACGAATGTCCACACGATTTCTCATATTTTCCATAGTTTTTCCAAAAAACTGAGTTGTTCATAAGTTTGAAAAAGTCTTTCTCTCAAAATCATTTTTCGCCTTTTTTGTACGCTCCATGGTATTCAGATTAATGTACGGTTGCAACCAATTGCTTTGACTGAAACTAAGAACTCTATGAACATGTTTTAGTTTCATACCCAGACTCAAATAAAGCTTTAAATTTTTGTAGTGTACGACATACTTTTCTTTGCCATAGAGAGTTGTCAGAAGCTTTGCCATTTTCGATCCTGGTGGGACTCTACGTTCTGGAGCGAGAGGTAGATCAGAGTGTACGTCGTGTAGTTCTTCAGGATATTCCAAATCAACTTCTAATATGTAGCCTGTGGGTGAATCGTCACTAACTTTCATTACATCGATGTCTGTACTGCTCCACTGAAAGTTTGCATATGGTAGTTTTTTACAGACATTGCCCACCCATACAGGTTGTTTGCATCCAAGTACATGAGGTAGTTGTTTTTGGTTTCGATTTGTCGTAGTCTTTCATGTAGGGATTGTTTGCCTTCGCATATCGATGAGAACACTGTGAAATACCACCACGAATACCTTTTTCAACCATGAGTACCATATCGATGTCAGTCAATAGGGACAGTTCAACTTTTGTAATTTTTAGCATTGCGTTCCAAGCCAACCCAGGTGCTGTGAAATACCATGCAGGATCTAATTTGTATGTATTGAGACATACATCCCTGAAGTTTTCCATAACATCTGCAAGCAGCAAGACATCGGTTTCGTTATATAGCATTGTATATTCTTTCATGTTCTGAATGTTAAAGGCGGTCCATACATCGCACGCATGTTTGTAATCTTCATTTGTTATGTGTTGTTTATTCAGTCTATTGTAAAATTCTTCTTGACTAGGTAGTGATGTTTTCACTATATTTTTCTATACTGTCCATGTAGTCGTAAGGGTACACTCCTTTTCGTAGCAATAAAATTGAGGTCCTTACCATTGTAATATGTTGAGATGTGTTTTGAATTGAGATCTAGTCAGATTCTTTGCCAACCTATCGAGACTTTGTGACATGAACTTGAATGAATCGATGAATCGTAGTTCAATTCCACCTTCCACACTGACCGTAAAGGAAATGTACCGCTCCTCGGTTGTTGGGTATCAATGATATGCGATTTTTGGAACTTACCAAACTCTTTAATGAATAGGTGAGTGTCGTAACCTGCTAAATTTATGAATGAAAACAGGAATGAACCTAGGTTTTTTGAAAATTGATGTTACACTTGTTGTGAGCTGCTCCTCTAAACAAAACCCGTCAAATGGTTATGGTCTCTAACACGATCATCCACCAAGAAAATTTCCACAGATATGACACGTAGTAGTAGATTCAAACATTTCCTGTTGCTTCTTTTGTCATCAACTGCATGGGGACTATTGCTTCACTCTTGTAAAGTTCATTAATCCTTATCGACTCCTCAATCAATGATTTTACAAATACATGTGCAGCATCGTCTCCAAAGTATTTAATCGGTGGTTTGGAAAAGCCGTCTTCTGACACCCCATACATACAGAAGGAAATGGCATTATGTTTCTGATATTTAATAGTGAACGATTGGTGATTACCATTACAATCCACTTTACACGGTTGACATGTTGAAATAGGTGCTAGACAGCATTCAAAGTCTGCGTAATACACAAAGGGCACTCTCATTGAGCAATTGAAATCTTTAAATCTAATTACAGTTCCTGGCTCTGGTAGTTCCAATTTCACAGCATCGTGTGTGTTACAGTCTTCTCTATGCTTGATGAGTAAATCCTCTCTCGTAAAGTGTTGCAAACACCTATTGCATATTCCACATCTTATGTCCATTTCGTGAGATCTGTGAACTAACCAAACGGGACATATTCTTTGATCCAGCAGTAGTGGAGTGTTTTGTTTTTTTTCTCTGATAAACAGTAGATTAACATGTTTTTCCATCTCGTTATCAGTTATTCTCAGCGGGAATATATCGAACTTGTCATCATAAGCATAGACATTAACAGAAATGCCACTAAGTCTTTCAAAACTTTGCTATATCATCAAGTTTCATGGGGCATTCGCAAGTTGCTAGTGCATGAAGCAGCTCTCGTTTGAAAGGTTCGTAATTGCTGATTCTTTCTGGATGAACCTTAACTGGATGTAAAGCTGCCAGAATAGACCACATAAAACATTTCCTGATCTTCGTTTTTTACATTAATAACAGCCTTTTTGGATTGAATCTGTTTTGGTAGAAACCACATAGCTGGATCCGTGAAAAGGAACGTATCGGTTGACTCTGATCTCCAAGTCTTTCACACTTTTTAGTGACCATTGAGAACCGTTTGCCTCAAACTCCTCCATCTCAACCAACATCTTAAGTTTTGCTGAGTTATAATAGTCAGACAGAGACGTTGTCGAGTAAAGAATTTCATTTTTCGTTTTAAAGTTCATGACTTGAGTCACCTCCACATCGTTTATTATTTTTTTGAATTCAGCATGATAAACCATGTTTTACCTTAAGATTTTTTTCTTTTACACCTTCCTGAAGTTTTTCAACAACGAGTGGTTTGCATATCTCAAGAAACATTTTTGGATCTTTGATCCCACGTTTGTTCATAATCACATACGTTTTCAATCTTCCGTGAATGCCGACTGGACTTCTGATATTTCATCAAGTATTGTCTGTGACTCCTCTGGAGTACGTACCGGAACCAGATGAGGTGTTGAAGGTGATTCTGTTTCAGACAGAAGCTGTCTCTCTTCCATGGTAGGGCTAATCGAATTCTCACTATTAATTGTACTAGTCGGTGTCTCACTAATAATCTTTTTCACACCTGTAGGAATCTTTTTGTGGTCTAGTCGGTTTTCGGATCATCGCTTCAAGAGCTATATCGTTTGTATTGACCTTCGGTACTTGTTTGACTTCCCTTGGTCGTTTTGGGTATTTCTTTACCAGCATGTTGATGTCTGGAGTGGGTGCCGGCAGTCTTGGTGTCAGTCTCGTAATGGGTAATATTTCACTCCTGTATCGAGGACCTTCATGAAGTGCTGACAAGCGGATATGGCGTTTCGATTGTTTGTGACGGTTCCAGTTGGATGACTCTATTGGTGTTTCACAAATCCAACACATTTTACTTTTAGGAGCTGGTTTGATTTCCATCTTTTTCAGACGTTCGTTATATGTCATACCATGCTGGTTTTTGGCACATTTCTGAGATTTTTGGTGCCGAGCCATGTTGGAAACCGTTATTTCCTTACTGCATTTTGGACATGGTTTCTTCTGGGGTTTTATTTGAGCACGTACATCGGTCGGACTAAGCACGTTGTATGTTGGACTCTCTGGGATATGTAGTGGTGAATTGTATACAGGACTATATGGTATATGCAGTGAATAGTCGGACTCATCCGGAACTTCAAATGGTGGTGGACCAAGTATTGATATAATTTTCGATGAATCGGGGTGTATCCTTTTTACTGGTGGTTTCAAACTTTTGGAGCGTCAGCTTTAGATGGACCAATTATAGCTCTAATTTTGGAATAGAAATCTGGAGTGTCTAACATAGACAAATCAAAATCAGCAATCGCGTCTTGTTCTTCAGGTCTGAGATTTGAATAGGACTCTGGCAACATAGACATATCAAAATCAGCAATCACGTCTTGTTCTTCAGGTCTGAGATTTGAATAGGACTCTGGCAACATAGACATATCAAAATCAGCAATCGCGTTCTGGAATTGATTGTCACTCACAGCATCAGCGTAGTTTTTCCAACATAGACATATCAAAATCCGGAGTTTGTCTGTCTAACGTAGACATGCATTTCTTTGTTTTTTTATGGCGGGACATGGAGGAGTTCCTGACTTCAGCACCACACACCTTGAACATACTTGTTTCATCGAAGGAGGTTTTTCATTGAATCCGTTGGAAGAAGCGTAAGCTGGTGGATTTGACGCTGACATACACTTCTTTGTTTTTTTGTGGCGGGATAGGTTAGATGCAGTAACCTCTGCTCCACAAATTCGGACATTTCTTCATTGATGATCTTCGAAGACCATCCGTAGCATTGAGAAATGCTGTTTGGTTGCTAGCAGGAGAAAACGCCATTATTACAGAGCTGGCTACTCTCTTACTGTATGGGCGATTGACGATGGAAAAGGATGAGGTATGGATACACTTCTTTGTTTTTTGGTGGCGGGATAGGTTAGATGCAGTAACCTCTTCTCCACAATTCGGACATTTCTTGACTGATGATCTTCGAAGACCATCCGTAGCATTGAGAAATGCTGTTTGCTTGCTAGCAGGAGAAAACGCCATTATTATAGAGCTGGCTACTCTCTTATTGTATGGGTGATTGACGATGGAAAAGGATGAGGTATGGATGGATGAGAATAGGAAGAGGAGTAGGAAGAGGGTGGGATGAGTGGAAGGAGGGATGAGAGCATTATTAATACATTTGACTCTCAAAGGAAGAGGAGTAGGAAGAAGGTGGGTGAGTGGGATGAGTAAGGTGCGGTGTCTCGCGGCGCGGCGGTGACTGGACAGTGACGAGGCGCGTACCGATTGTTTTGTATACTTATAGAAACAACACGCAGTGTCTCACACGGCGCGGTGGTGGTGACGGTTCAGCAGTCGCTCGGCGCGGTGATGACGAGGCGCGTGCCAATTGCTTGGCGGTGACGGTTCAGCAGTCGCGCGGCGCGGTGCTGACGAGGCGCGTGCCGATTGCTTGTACACTTACAGTAACAACGCGTGGTGTCGGTGGCGGGACAGCGATGACATGCGTGGTGATTTCGCGCGGCGCGGTTTCTGACTACCCGTACTCACACTCTTTAGTCGCTCTCTAACAATTTTCTGTCCCAGATTCGGTTCTCACACGGTTTGTCCCAGAAACCGGTCTCGGGTTGCGTTGTCCCAGCAACGGCCAAAGTATACTACTCACATCCTTGCTGTTCACCGCTCAGAGCCAGCGCTGTGCTCATTGTAGTTGATATTGCCTTACTGTTGTTGTCAGTGGACTTGTTTTGTGAAGCTACATCCGACAGCCCCGGACAGTACATTACCACTGTCCACAACCATTGTTCGACACCTCAATAACTAATTGTGTACGTCAGAGTTTTGAACATAGATCGTGGTTATTGAAATGTTGAACATTACGAAGTTCTGTGTTGTTATCAGTGGACTTGTTTTGTAATGTTACATCCGACAGCTCGAGGCAGTACTTTGTCACTGTCCACAACCACATCCTTGCTGTTCACCGCTCAGTACCCAGCGCTGTGCTCATTGTAGTTGATATTGCCTACTGTTGTTCTCAGTGGACTTGTTCTGTGAAGCTACATCCGACAGCCCCGGGCAGTACTTTGTCACTGTCCACAGCCACATCCTTGCTGTTCACTGCTCAGTACCAGCGCTGTGCTCATTGTAGTTGATATTGCCTTACTGTCGTTGTCAGTGGACTTGTTTTTTGAAGCTACATCCGACAGCCCCGGGCAGTACTTTGTCACTGTCCACAACCACATCCTTGCTGTTCACTGCTCATTACCAGCGCTGTGCTCATTGTAGTTGATATTGCCTTATTGTTGTTTGCTCAGTAGCTACATTTTATACTCCGTATTTTCAACTTGTAGAAACTGGATCAAACCACAACCGGAATATAAAATGTACACGCTGAAACACCAGATACGATTAAATTTTCGATTTAATTATTCTTTTCTTAACGCCTAAAATAAAAAAGTTTTTTATGGTGAATAGCATCACCTTTTAACGATCAATTTATGCCACTTTTAATTCGTTATGTCTATATTACCGTTTAGATAAAATAGACAAAAGTAAGTCCTCGTTTGTTTTATGAACCTTCGATTTTAATATATGGAAATATGAAATTAAGTCATGCTTTGATAAGTAGTTGTAATTGTGTTACTTCAATTTTCACATAACAAGCTCGCTGAAGTTGCGTGTAAACTGTCAAATGTAGAGCAACACATGTTACTACATCATATGTTAAAATGCCATAATATGCACTCACTTTGTTTAAAAGTCAAATAAGTTCTACGCCATCGTGGTAACAAATTTAAAATCTTCACTAACGCTGAGCTGAACCTATGGAGTAACATGCACTACTATCAAACTTAATGTCTATAAACCGGTTCTCGAGATATCTTGCGGAAAGATAGATAGAATCATTAAAAAAATGCAATTATTATATACCCTCGAGTGATAGGCTTGTGTAACACTTACTCAATTATATACCAAATGATCTCATACTAATAGTTACTTCATGATGACGTAAGTCATTAGTATAACTGAAACAAAATTCACGTTGCAAGGCACATCTTGTTTTTTTAGATATAGTCTTTTAAGTATAATAATAAATACCTTACAATTAATATAGATTTGATTAAGTTGAGTAAACAAAAGGATTTCAAGAGTAAGTATGCATAAACGAACTAAATTCAGCATTTTTTTTATTAAAAAAAGGCAAACAGCTCCCCAGTTTATTCGGTCAGGTAATGGAGTAGGGCAAATTTTTTATATCTTGTAGATGATTTCTTGAGGAACTCCCGTAGATGGAACATTTGAGATAAATTAACAGGATGTTAGTTTTAAGGCTTTTGTTGGACCTTTTTTTAGTGAAAACAAAAGGCATCAAACATAAGTAAATACAGAATGTAAATTTTTTTTGTACTTTTTGTCATTTACGTACCTTAAACAGTCAATGTTTAGTGTAATTAAAATGTGCAGGAGATGAAAGAGTGATGAGAGTGATTGTAATTGAGAAATTTACAGATTCTGGATGAATACAATTGAAAGAAATATATTTACATATTTCATTATGTATTTAAATTAATGCTACGTAAACGTAACTGTGATTTCGCTACAATTGAAATTAGATTATAAAAGTGTAAAGCTATTAAAAAAAGCTGTAAATAAACAAATTCAGCAATGTTTTAAATGTAGAAACCTTGTGTTACAAGTTGGGGTCCAGGTGTGCGAGGTTCGCCCTCTGATCTTATCACTACGTCATTGTGAAGGCCTCTGTCAAGCCTTGTCAAGAAGTCATATAAACATAACATGCAGACCTAACATTGCTTGTTAAAGCCACTGGTTGTATAAATTCTCCTTATAATGTGTATAAATCTGTTTCAAAACTTATGTAATAAACTTTAAAAATATTTTTAATGAACGTGCATAAATACTCCTAGAAGAGGATGTATTGTAAATTTTTAATAAACGAGGTTCTTTAGTATCTGCATTCATGTAATGCAATAAATGCGTAATAAAGTGTATTTTTTTGGAATATTATAGTTAATGATGGATAATCGAGTAAGCGATAGTATACTTTATGACTGAAATATTACAACTAATAAACAATGTCTATGATAGAGCTTGTATTAGCTATTCTTAAATTAATCACTAAATTGAAAACACACTAACCTATAATAGTAAATTTTTATTTAATTAACCAATTAAAGTCAACAGAAAATGAAAATTGGTCGTCGCACACCACTGTAATTAATACTGAACACGCTACATGAAAAGAAAACCTAAAATTATTAAAACACATTAAAACACCTAATTTAAATGCATGCGATCCTTTAAAGTAAATCAAGCATATAAAGAAAATGTCAAGAAGATGGACCAATACAAAACTCAATATTATCGTACTTTCACAAAGAGTACAAAAATAAATTTAAAACTTTATATAGTATAATTCAAGTAACTATATAATCTTGTTTTACCCTCTGCGCTACAACGGACAAATTAATATTAAAATCACATATGTTTAACTATTATTAAAAAAAAAAATACTTTTTGTATTTACTTTAGTGATGTGTCTGATGAAGATAGGCTTGCTATCAAAAAAGATCTCACAAAATAAAAAGTTATTAGTATTGATAGGTGTGTTTTTCAATGTAGTAATTACATTAAAAGTAAACTATTAAAGCTATAACATTAAAGCTATTCTTAAATTAATCACTAAATTGAAAACACACTAACCTATAATAGTAAATTTTTATTTAATTAACCAATTAAAGTCAACAGAAAATGAAAATTGGTCGTCGCACACCACTGTATTAATACTGAACACGTTACATGAAAAGAAAACCTAAAATTATTAAAACACATTAAAACACCTAATTTAAATGCATGCGATCCTTTAAAGTAAATCAAGCATATAAAGAAAATGTCAAGAAGATGGACCAATACAAAACTCAATATTATCGTACTTTCACAAAGAGTACAAAAATAAATTTAAAACTTTATATAGTATAATTCAAGTAACTATATAATCTTGTTTTACCCTCTACGCTACAACGGACAAATTAAATATTAAAATCACATATGTTTAACTATTATTAAAAAAAAAATACTTTTTGTATTTACTTTAGTGATGTGTCTGATGAAGATAGGCTTGCTATCAAAAGATCTCACAAAATAAAAAGTTATTAGTATTGATAGGTGTGTTTTCAATGTAGTAATTACATTAATAGTAAACAGTGAGTTTGAAAAATATATTACTATATAGAACAATAATTAGTCAATTTCAACTATTGCAAAAATCCATTTATACGAGTAGTAAAGGATATGCATATGAGATATATCAATTATAGAAAGCAAATTCCTGGGATTCTCAAAGCGTTTCAAGAGCTGAGTATGAATGTGAAATAAAGCGGAGGATTCCGTTCAGAGAAAATAACCAGGGATTGTTCATCTGAATAAAAAATACTTATTACTTGGATAAATATATTTTTATAAGCTATTGTAGAAAATGTGGGACAAAGTATTTTGCTGTATGTTTAATATTCCATATACAAAATGAATTATATCTGAGTAAGTAACTCTCTTACTATTTGTTTTATACATGTTATTTATTATATAGCTGCTAATAATTTATTATTGAAAGCATTGCATAACTGAATACATAGCTGCCAGTAAATAACTCTAATATGCCTAGTTTTTTATCCTACATACGTGGTATTTTAAAAGTAAAAAGCAAAAATACAACAAAGAGTAATGAACAGATAATAGTAATGACTTATAAGTGGTATTATAATATTTAAAGAACATTATTAAAATAACTTGTGTAATAACGTGAAAAACCGAAAGCAGTCTGAAACAAGAGAAGGGACCCCTCACCTCTCTGAGCCACACTCCACTGTAATATCTCGTATGTTTTCATTATGGAGATAAAGGGTCATGATGGAAGTAGAGGTAAGCTCTCTTAAGCTCCACTCCCCTCCCTTTGGCCCTACAATGGCCCTCGTCAACCGCTTACCATTTACCGCGTATCCGTATACAAAGTAATTTTATGCATACCTTGTAATCCTTTATGTTAATTCCAATTATTCCGGTAAAGCCTTTACCCACTAATAACTGAAATTTATTATAAGAATGTACACACTCTTTGGAAGATGGTATTATACATATTTTAGTATATTTCCATGCAAAATAAATTAAATTTTTTTATATTTAAATTTGAGAGTTTTTTGGAAAATTAAATGGATTTAGAAATTTTTTAAAAGAAATGTAGCTTTATTAAATGTGCGTTTTGTATAATTTTACACTTATTTTGACATCTGATAATAATTTTAAAATGAATACGCCAAAATCATTTTTAGTCCTGTATCAATACAATGTCAGTATAAATACCGGATTGTATATTATTGTGGGTTGTCTTACATTTGTAAGCCTACATTTAAAGGAAATTTGGAAAATATATATAGAGTGTGCCGTAACGCTATGGACATAGGTACACCACGCTATAGCTCAGTTGAAGGTAAACATATTTCACGATATGGTCTCTGATGCTTAGTTTTCTCATCTCTCTGCCTGTATGTGTTTATTAGAAAAGAAGTTTAAATATACAAAATTCAGTTTAAATACATTCTTGAATCTCTTTTCTTATTGGAAATTAGATATTAATTTCAAACAAACATTCCAATAATATAGGTTTTTATTTTTGTGAAACCTTTCGTACTCAATGAGAACATCTTCAGACCCACATAACTGAATTGGTTTTTTAAAATATTAAAATACAAGGCCAAATACAAAAAAAATTATTATGAAATTATTTTTAGTATATCAAAAATGGCGGCCATTAAAACTTTTAAACTTTGAATATCTTTTGATTCTTGAAAGCAGTTTTTCTCAAGAGTTATATGAATAGCAGATTTTATGGGCTATTGTCGCAAATCTAATGACATCACATTTATTTAAACCTAATAATAAATAACTGATTTACAACAAATGTACTGTGACAAGACATGAACCACATTGAGGTTCTCAGCGAATAGCTAACAAAACAAAAACTGGATAAATTGCAACTCTAAAGTGGTATACCTTTGTCCAGAGCGTTATGCAGGGCACCTTGATAAGTTTTGAGGGCTACGTCTGGACACATAACACGTTTTTTCATTGCCACCGGAAACTGGATAGTTTTATTACAAAACTAGCAGTAACCCACGGTTTTGCACCTAATATCCAAGGTCGATGGGTGTAGCTTCCAAATCTAAAGAATTTATGATGTATTATTTTGGAGCTTTATTATATTTTAAAATGTAAATAGGCAATATTAGGCACGTACTATTTCATGGTGTATGGATAGGAGAACGAGAGAGTACGCGACATTATGATCGAATCTTATATCAGATGTGGCCCTTTTAAGAGCATATTGGCTTGGAATGAACTGTATGCGACACCACAGCAGAAAATGTCCTTTTTATCCCAAACAAGAAGATAAATACTTAGGCCTCTGAAACCCTCTTAGGACAAATAGAAATCATTTCCTCTTAATCTACTCCCGGTATGAGGTATTTCTACTGCCATAGTTTATTTACCTTAATGTTCTGATAAAAAATACGTAACTTATATGTAGGAAAAGTACTTATTTAAAAAAAATGGTCTGCTTCAAACTTTTTAGATTTATTAACTGTATTGTACTTGAATTTGAATTAATGTCCCAATTAAAACAATATATACATTTGTGACACCTCGGTGTTAACGCCCCAAAATTTCAACAAATAAATTAGTTTAACCTAATACTACTACGGAAAATGTCTTATTGCTACTTTATTGATTATTTTAACCACCTTTATACTGGTAAAACCTCCACAATATGTAACAATGCTGCCGTACACATCAAGTGCCATCCGGATTAATATAGGAAAATATAGGCGTTAAGGCCACTTCAGAAGAAAGGAACAGGAGTTCTGCCACAGCCTGTATATGCATTAAATTGAAGCCCGCGGTGATGCGACAACACCGGTGTTGTCGCAGCCACGTTTACGGAATGCGCTGAAATCAGCAATAGTTGTGTTGTACGCAGGCCTTGAGCAGTCTAAAAGCACCATGTACTTTGTTAATTACTAAATGAATCGCCTAGGCGGGCGGCAGCACCTCTCAGAGTACCATCCTAAGACGAAACGCGCTCTGATTGGTCTGGAGCCTTGGAAACGGGAGGATCGGGCGATGTTGAGGGCATGCTCGGGGAGTCGGATAACTTGTGCGGAGGAACGCGACAGACGTTAACTTAGGCCCTCTCACCCTCTCTCTTTCTCTATCCATATTTTAACTTTCCGAAGCCAAATTCTAAATTCTTAATTATGTATTAATCAAACCTAATTATTTTATTAATCTAATCCAAAGAGTGTGCTAATTTTAATAAACCATATATTAGTTCGACTCCGTTGTTTTATATTTTGAAAAGTTTATACAACCTTCCTCGCTACGAACCCAAGAGAAGATCTTTCGCCTCCCACTGGGCAAACGGAGGCACCTACCACACATATACATGTATCGAAAACCTCCTTTGCCCAAAAACGTTTATTTTTCGGTCTAACATATTTCCAGTGCATTAGTTCAGTTAGATTTGCCATTATGAGGAAAATATACTGTGTAATTGAAACTAAAATTCCTACTTCGGTTATGAAGAATCTGCTTTCTGTAAATGGGGATATCCGGACCATCTTTATGCAACATTTCTAAATAATCGTTTATAGGGTTTGGGTATTGAAAGTATTTTTTCGGACGGTAGTCTGGTAATGGATAGCTCGGTATGATAGGTTTAGTGTTAATTATAAAAGAGCTTTACCACGGTGTCAAGAAAGTCAGCCAGCTTCTAGCGGTATAATTGGTTTTATTTTTTACTCCAGTGCATTATGTAAACTTGAATCAACCACTTAGGTCCGAAAGATCTAATTATGTTGCTTGTGTTCTACTCCCAGTATAAGTGAAAGAGTATGCCGTCCCTTGTTTTACCTTAAGCTACAGTAAAAATGTCATACGCAATGTCAAGGGAGCCAGTTAATTATATTTTAAAATTTGTGAGTGGTGCAGTATGCGATAAAGTCTTAGATAGTAACGTCGTCTGTGTGTAATACAACTGATCAAGATTGTACATTTAATATTTCCTAAAATTTAAATGTAAGCATAGGTTTCTGCCACTTGAATGGACTTCAGCTGAATGTATCAACAGCAGTTAAGGTCTCTCAATTTTAGAAAAAATTCTATAAATATTATAATTATTTAACCAATTTATAAAATATTTCGGAAAACATTTTACGGTTTTTCTCCTCATCAAAACCTACTTCGTTTACAATGAATACTCATAGAATTAGCCGACTAGGTCGAATCGTTCTCAAAATTAGCGCTTTTTCAACATGTTTAGTGATTATTTTTAGTTAAAAAATGTATTAATTAGTATCCTGAATCCTCATTTTCTACAAAACGCATCAATTAAATCCTTGTCTACTAACTGTACAAAAAACCGTAAAATACTTATAGCATAGTAAACTTATAATATAGTAAAGTATAACATAGGAGGTGTAAGTTTACTGGGGTTTTGGCTCTGAACTAGACGGTGGCTTTTCTAGAAATAAGAAGAGAAAGACAAAAAGGTCTGAAAAACAAGCTAAGGCTGTTGTCTGAATAAATTGGGCTAATCTAGGGTGACTCCGAGTCGCCCACCCTCCCAACCACCCTTTCCATTGTGCATTGGCAGAGGGTGCTCTTGTTTTGTCGATATCCTAAAGTAAAGCAAATAACTTCTGGATGACAAAGGTTTCCTAAAAGTTTATAAATACAATTAAAGCAAATGATTTATAATCTAACAATCTGTATTTTGGTATGATGGTTTTACTGCATTGCCGATTGTTGTAATCTTATTGGGTAAGAATTTTAATTTAACTATATTTTATTAGAGTATTAAGCAAAATACACATGTATTCCTAAGACAAATTCAGGAAAACTCAAAATATACATTAAAATAATAATTAATGCAGGCGTACAAAGATATATTCCTTAATTGTGCAATTTATAATACCAAAAGTTTTTTTCAAAGAGAGGTTTATGTTATTTTTAGTAAAGTTATTCCAGAATTATTGACAAGGTTTGAAAACACACATTGCTTTTTAAATCAAGTATCTCTTATGGACACTTAAAGCGTATAGGAATCTAATTACTGATAAAAATTAAACGTTATTCATAAAATAAAGTATAAATACTGTTGCTGTAAATACGTAGAACGTTTACAACTACAAAATTTACTCGTCTGACGAATAAACACTCATTTAGAAAAGTATTTTCGTTATGTGAGGCAATATAATCTACGTATTTATTGTAGTATCACTAATATAAAGGAATACAAACATTTTCCAATATGATATTTTCTTTTGTGCAAGGCCTTTCTGACTCAAAGATTCCATCATCAGGCACTTCACAAATTACTAAAATCTAAAATAAAATATTATATTGGGAAATGTTGTATTCCTGTATAATAGTGATACTACAATAAACCGTTTTTCCAATGCTCCAAGATTCTACATACATAATCTACGTACATTAGGTGGCATATGAACCAAAGTCTTGGTCTGAAATCCAAAAGGTTCGTACACGCAGGGGTATACGTTTAATGAAAATGCTTTCCCCCAAAAAATTCAGACCACCTGCGAGTTATTGACGTAAGAAATTGAGTTAAAATGTTACAAAATTTAAAATATATACAAATTCGTACATGTACATTATATATTACATAAATGGACATTTTTTATTTATGAAAATTTTACTAATTGTTGTATATAAAGTTAATAAAAGTTATGCCAATATAGCTTTATCTAAATAGCGTTTCCCAAAATTACTCTGCAATACATTGCATTTAAAATTCCGTTTATAATAAAAAAGTTCCAACGATTTTAATAGGTCTGGAACTATTTTACACCAATGTCAAGAAACCTTTATGTCGATTTTCTTAATTCTTAGTGAACGCATTTATGTCATAATATGATAGAGTGAAAATGGCCGCAGTGTCTTTCGTAGATTTTATATCACTCAGAAATTGCGTTTAGTGTTAGTCTTTTGATTCAAATTGCAGCTATCAGCGGCTTAACACATAATTTCCTAGGCTTTTCACGTGTATCAGCACTCCGGGGTTGACTGATTTTTTATTTCCGACGCCAATTTTTAGTTTGCCATGTTACAAATATTAAGGGAATCTGTCAAAAGTTTATATTTAAGCCCATTGTAATTTACTCAGGTCTCGTATTCTCAGGTCTAAAAAGCCTAATTCTGTCAAAAGGCACCCAAGATGGGGTTTATAACATTCTTTAAATCTGTATTAAAAGTAAAATAGCTTTTAAATATGTATTTTATTATAGATCAAGCTTCTCTTACTATTTGCTCAACTATACGGTTAAAAGTATATGTTTTTACTAATACTAATTTTATTTTGTACACGTTGTCTTACTCTGTGCTCAACAGCTTTTGAAGAAAAGGTTAAAATAAGAATTGTCGTTACTGTCAAGCTTACTCTATTGCTTTCTCACTATATGTTGAAACAAATAGGATATAGTGGTTAAATTAATTAAACACGTGGTTGTGGTGTCATAAACATTGTTTACGCAGAACAGTTCATTACATTTAACAGGCTATTTCAATTACTAATATTTGCCAGCTGTAATGCAACAGCAGAGACTAAGATGGAATTTATTTGCTGTTTTAGACACTAGTGGAGCATAGTCCGGAGAGGTTTCCGAAGTAGGATTAGACCTTTATCCTAAACAGATACACTAAGAATATCAATTAACAATTTCAGTACAATCGGTTGAATAGTTCATGTGTGAAAGTGTACCAAGAACAAATTCACTTTAAATTTTTTATTATAAAATTATCAATATAGATTGGTAAAGTAATTTAATAATGCTGAGTGATTATGTATTGTAAATATCAGGTTTTTATTATTACCTTAGTTTTCTTTTACTAAATATCGGTAACTTTTTAGCCTTTTTATTAAAATGTTATTTCAATTACTGGATAATTAAAGTAAGAATTAAAAAAACACTTTTAACCAAAACTCTTAAAAAAACCCTTACACCAATGTCAATAATTAGAATCCTTGTCAACCTAGCAATTATATTTGCACTAAATAATTAGTCTCCAATGAAAATTGTATAAACATTTCTCTGTAACATATATTTTGAATTTCATCGATTTTCATGTGATTTAACATATTTAATTCATAGAATTTAAAAATCTGCAACACTTCTTATGATTTCTTAGGTTATATATATGTTTCGACTTATACAGGGTGACCATACAGTCTTAGGACGACTTTATAACTTTTAAACGACAGGAGATATCGCAACTAAATTTGGTATACCGTTACTAGAAATTTTAAGCTACTTTTGTGTGTACATGGTGGTCAGATTTCACCTTTGGGGGATGGACCGTCGGGGGTTACAACAAAATCTTTAATGACAGCCTATGTTGATTTGTACATCATTTTTAATGTCTACTTGACTTAAAAACAATGCCGCAAACTGGACTTCAAAAGGTTGATCCAGTCGAAAGAAATCGCTGTTCAAAGTTTAAAAAATGTTTAATACCATTATTACATAAGAAATAACTACTTACTGAAAGTCTTTCAAAGTAGGTGTGTACCGTTAGTTAGTTAAATTTTATATAATGTACATTTCACAACCTAGTCAGCCAGTATAATTTAATATTATTTTTTTATCCAATGTTCCGGGACTAAATTATCGGTGGAGTAACTACCTAATTGGCACGCGTATGTCCGTAAGTAAAATTTATATTTTCGTATTATTAAATTAGCCCTTTGATGCCAAACATATAAGAATGTATGTAACGTAAAGTAAAGTTGTAAATAGTAAAGTAACTTACCATTAAAGATCTTTTATTTGCTTGATTGAAATAGATACAAGTTGTGACGTCGTCCTTCTGACGACCACGTTGTTGTAATAAGTTTTTTGTCTCATTAATTTTTTGTCTAATACCGTCGCGAATCTGTTTTAGGCGAGCTCACATATCTCACGTATTATTTGAGTAGATGGCTACCAGTTTCATAACTTCTACTCCTCTTCTAGTAATTACCGACTAGAAATAACCCTTCTTAGACTACAACTTCAACGTCTCGTGCCAAGACGCCGACGCCCGGGTTGTGAGTCTACATATTGCGAAGGGAAGTGAAATCTTAATGTTTTATAAAGTAAAACAGGTAGGCATAATTCCATAGAACGGGATATTTTAGGCCCACCTATCAGATATACCTTTTTAGTTCTTGTACTCTAATTGGCAGCAACGTGGCAAGTCATACATTTAATTTACCAACTAAAAGTGGTGCTTGTAAGTTTCACTGATTAAATTGAACTTATAAGTAAACTTTTGCAATTCGAGTATTTATTACTACGACCTCAGAAGTCACCACCCCCATGTGTTATCGTCATTCGGTACAGGTGTTCAAAATGTTCACCATCGGTCGTCTGGCAATGTGTTTAACCGGTTATAAAAGCCGGCTACTGCATTTTGTATGTATTCTCGTAGAATAGCTTGAGCTTCATGTGATATCCTATGTCTGAGTTCGTTCAGATATGTAGGCTGAGTTCGATACACTTTGTCCTTGATGTAGCCCCATAGGAAGTAGTCAAGCGGAGTTAGGTCAGGGGAACGAGCCGGCCACTCAATCGCACCACGTCTTCCAATCCACCAGTGTAGGAATACTGCATCTAAGTATTGCCTTACCTGAACACCATAGTGTGGCGGTGCTCCGTCTTGTTGGAAAAAACATGTTTGGAAGTCAGCGCCCAGAGTAGCTTGTAAAGTAGGAACAATCTCATTTTGGAGCGTATCATGATACTTGTTGGCATTTAAATTTCCATCGATGAAAAATGGTCCTATAATTGAATTATGTACGATAACTGCCCATACGTTTAATTTTTTGGGGATGTTGTGTGTGACACTCAATCATCCAGTGTGGGTTAAAATTATACCAATACCAGCAGTTATGCCTGTTAACATGGCCATTCAACATTAAAGTCGACTCATCTGAGAATACAATACCGTCTAAAAGTATTTGGTTTTGGTCAATTTTATTCACTGAATTCCATCCGGCGACCAAAATCACCTTCGCTTAGTTCCTGCAACAGGGTAACACTGTATGCTTTGAAACCAGATTTCTTTAATAATTTGCGAGCTGATTCACAACCTATTCAATGAGATTGTGCTGCTAATCTAACTGATTCGTTTGGATTTTTCAAGGAAAGACTGAAGAATGTCCCAATGAGCCGTCTTCGTCTGTCACAGTACTTGGTCGTCTAGATTTGGCTCGATCCTGAACACTACCAGTGTCTACAAAGCGAGCAACTGTTGTACTGTGTTGTGGGTTTAGAAATAGGAGCTCTATCAGGAAAAGTAGCATTGAATAAATGTGTTACTTCTGTAAACGGTCTTACATTATCACCCCAGCCGCGCATCATTAAGAAGTGTAATTCATTCACGCTCACTAAGCGACATCTCTTAAAACTTATAACTTACAGTAACAGGATATGGCTGCAAAAAGTACTCTAAGCTTGAGTGGAACTTATAAAGTGAACTGATAGACAGATAACAGCCATTATGGGGAAGTCCAGTGGATGGGAAACCCTGACCTAGAGGCACTGCTTTCACTTTTTTCATTGTAATTCTTAATGCAGCAGGTTTTTCTGATTACACGTAGCACATTGTCAGATGGCAGAAAGGAAACATTTTGAACATCTAATTTTAAATGAGTTCACTAAGTATTCCCCTTAACTTGTAACATCTACAGTATTAGTTAATTTCTTATGTAATAATGGTATTAAACATTTTTTTTTAATTTGAACTGCGATTTCTTCCGACTGGATCAACCTTTTGAAGTACGGTTTGCGGCATTGTTTTCAATTCAAGTAGACATTTAACATTATAATTTACAACTCAACATAGGCTGTCATTAAAGATTTTGTTATAACCACCGACGGGCCGTCCCCCAAAGGTGAAATCCGACCACCATGTACACAGAAAAGTAGCTTAAAACTTTCAGTAACGGTATACCAAATTTTGTTATGATATCTCTTGTCGTTTAAAAGTTATAAAGTCGTCCTAAGACTTAATGGTCACCCTGTATAATGTTTTTAACTGATTCATCGTCCAGACTTTGGTTTTGGATACAAACTGAGATTTTTCTTTTCTGTCTCATAAGTGTTTTTTAAATTTTATCTTCGTGACGTAAAAGACTTATTTCAATACTTGAAATTTAATCTTGTACTTATAAGTTTCCTCTTTATATCAAGAATCTAGATTAATGATCAATGTCTAATTAGTAATTAAGTGCACAAAATTTCAAATTCTTCAACTAAAAAATTTACACTTATTCCTTACTAACGCTCATCCTATCAATGCGATCACGCAACTATTCATCAAGTTTTATTTTTATATAAGCGATATTAACTTCAATTATGGTGCATTCACAGGAGTTGATGTTTGTAGCCTCGTTTTGTCTGCCTGTCTACAGAACAAATCGTGAAAGAAATTAGCTAGAGGCCTGAGTATAGCCGGCTACTCGACTTATGTGCCCAGATGCGTCTTCATACCCTTATTATAATGTAGCAAGAAATAATAGAATGGATAAGAATAATAATGGTCATGTTGGAAAGAGTACTTTTTAAATAGTTTATTTTTTAAATCGTCAAATCTCAAAGACCTATTCAAGAAAATTATAACATAATAGTGCTTTTACGGTCCACAGTGAGATTTAATTGAAGTCCACTAGTACAGAACAAGACTCAAGATAACGTCGTATATAATACACAGCAGCTTAGTAGCATCTACATTTATTTTACCTTAAATTGTGGACTTTCTAGATATATTAATAAAACATAAATTTAAGTATGACGCTACCTTTGATAAAGTGCTCTCAGATGGCTAATTCTTCCGAATCGATTGGCGAGTTAATTTAAAGCCACTAAACAGTTTAATTGGAATTGATTTTAACTGCCACTTACTTCCGTTACGCAAACAAACTCAAGTACTCATGTCGTGTTACCCACGGCACAGCAGCACTAGGATTCACGGTCGCCACGGACTAAAATTTGAGAACTTTAAAAAAATGTTCAACATCAGAAAAGATCTCATTTTCTGCCCGAGCAATCTTAGTAAAGAATATAACTCCTGTTCCTTTTGAACAATAACTCGTTTGACATCATTCCACTCACACGCTGTGTTGCAAACTAAATCTACTCCGGACTTGTAGAAAAATCCGCTAAACCTACAAAATCTCTTTATATAATATTTTGATTAGATTATTTAAAATTGTGTGTTTCCAGTTTTAAAATTATTTAATGATACTTATTGGAGAATATTAGGCAGGAGACTACTTTGTCGAATTACTGAGGTACTGAACGTTTTATATAATACAACAGTTCATTGAAACTTCTAAAATAAAATATGTATTACAAAAATGTCTAATAACGTTTTCTCAGTTCAGATTTTCTTACAAAATAATTTAAATCAGAGCTAACTTATTGGGAAAAATGAAGATTAAGCATTTTTTTTTTTATTTAAATAAATAAAATTTTCAAGTTTAGTTCAGAATTAAATTCAATTACTCCCTTTTGCAAGCGGATTTGAATAAAACAGATTGAATACTTTGCAGAAAACGTGTATTTACCATGTGTATCACTTCCTGCTACAGTTGGCACAAATCTGAAGTGAAAATTATTGTTAAATTATATT
The DNA here is from genome assembly GCF_021130785.1 of Homalodisca vitripennis. Taxonomy (NCBI): domain Eukaryota; kingdom Metazoa; phylum Arthropoda; class Insecta; order Hemiptera; family Cicadellidae; genus Homalodisca; species Homalodisca vitripennis. The sequence continues at coordinate 14,478,422 of NC_060211.1, forward strand.
TTCCACATATTATTTACTAAAAACTTGATGAAATTTTGATGTATCACCATTATTTTCACTGTTGAATAATAAATTTCAATTGCAATCAATCCTTAACTAATACGAAAGTTGAAGCGTTCAATTAAAAAACATCATGCTTTATGAACATACAATCTTGCGTAATCAATTAAATATTCCTACAATTTCTTTCTTAATATAGTTATATAAAGATAATAAAATATTCTCTGTAAAAGTGAGCTAAGAACACCATTTCATAGAAAAATCGGATTTCGAATATGGCCAAATTGCCTCTTAGGATCATGATAAAATATTTGTTACGTCAACAATGTATAAATATTTTTAAAACATCTGTTACTTGATTCTCAATGTAAGTAATGTAGATCAAACTTCATGTCTAAAGGATTACAAATCCTTCTCTAGATTGATTCAAGTCCATAGGAACGGTTGTTTTATATATATATAAATTGGCTTTAGAGTCACAGAGTACCTTGATTAGTTAGGATTTTCATCTTTAATATCAGAACAACAAGAAAACGCTGTTTACCATAAAATGAAGCAATAAAATCACGAATATAGCGTATGTTACTAAATAAGTTTTGAAATGTGCTGTAGTAATTACAGTATTTTCATTACTTTTCACACTAAAGTCAATTGTCTTGTATATCAAACATAATCGTAGCTTAAGAGTAAATGTGGAAATAGCTCTGTGTTGTATTTTCCACCAAACACTTTTAGATTCTACTCAGCGCAGAAAGCTTGTTTTATTGGACATTACATCTCCCTTGATGTGTTACGTTATATTAGTAGACGCGTCGTAAAACAGGAAACAGCTTTTACCATGATGTTACATTTGGTCGTGAAGAGTACATTACTGCAGCACAGCGTGTGGGTTAAGTCTGTGGCTCAGTTTTATGCTGTATGTCACTTAACCAAATGTATAATATATAATAAAGTTTCATATCATCTCTTAAAACTTAAGTGTTCGAAGAGAATATTCCTTAATACAGGTTTTCTCTGTATTTCATGTTTCGTTGATCCGAATTAATACCAAATGTTTGATTTAGCATGCGAAACAACGAAAATAAATCGAAGTAAGTAATAATTACTGCTTTTTGATTTATTATTTTAATAATGCACCTTGATTCATTAGGAAAATCAATTTATAGTCGTGTAAACGATCATTTAACTAGAACATAAATTTCATTTAATAATTAGTATGTGGCAACTATAATTTTATATGTCTTCTTACTTTGATTATTATTGCATAATTGAATTTTTTAATTTTGAAACCTGTGCAGGTCCCCATACTAGTAAGTAAGCGTGAATCGCTATAATTTTTTTATTTCATTAATTCACTTGAATTTATGCTGAATTAATTAGAAAATTTCTTATAAAACTTAGGAATGCCTAACGGTAAACTGTTAAAATAGTATCCAATTTTTCTTTACAGTTATCCTGATATAGCAATTAGATGGAGGCAATGATTCTAATAATCTGTGATCATACACGTTTATAGAGTTACTGTCTGTTTACATTTGTTGAATTAGGAAATTGTACAAACAGTTCCACAACTTATTATTATAAAAGTTACATGTATCCTATTTCAGAAATGACACAGATCTGTTATAATAAGGAAATAATTTCCATAAATCTTTCTATGGTCTGCCTGCACACTTGCGGTATGCGAGCGGAAACTTTAGGGCACCAAATGTCGTGTTTCTGTGGAAGAACAACTGCAATATCCACAAGCCGCAGTTGGAGGAACACATTATACCTCACATTATGGGTGTTCCTGAATGTGTCAAGCAATTCCATGTGTCCTTGCGATTGTGACTACCAGCTTATACCATTTAGATGGTCATAAAAACGTTATGTTGAAATGACTAGATTGGAATGAATTATATTATATAATTATCAATGACTGTGAGTAATTTTTGTAACATACACAGCCATATTATTTAATATAAAAACGCATTAACTATTGACACACGGATAGAACAATAATTATGTTACATACTGCTTTTAAATTAAAATCGTACTAAAATATTACACACAAAATTTTAGTTTGAATATTATGTGAGTTATAATATTATAATCAGCATAATTATTTAGCTGGTTTAAAAGGCAGTTCATGTATAGGTTTATTTTTATAATCGTTATTATTTTGTAAATTGTATCGATGACTATAATTCAGAAGGTCTACTCACCTTGTTTAAAAATATAATATAATACAAATAGAATACAAACAAACTTCCCAGTATTCCTTAAACTGTTACAACAAAGTATGATGCAATGTGAGAAGTCATTTATGCATAGAATGATTAATCCTGGTGATATTGAATGCTGTAAATATAAGAACGTATATTTAAACTTTAACAAACAGTTATTCTAAGGATATGAAATAAAGATATCACATATTATATTTACTACATAATCTTGTTTATAGAAAGAAAAGTTTATTCAAGACTCCATGTGCCATGGTTGTTTTGTATTTAAACCTCATGTACAATTATTTAGAAGGAAATCAAACCAAAAATATTTAAAACTATTCTTATAACATATTCTTGTTATATACATAAACGTTTATTTACGAATTCCATACCCTATGAATTATATTTTTTCATTATTTTTATCAATTATATATTGGATATTTTGCAGCGAAATAATGAGTAGTGTTTCTATGTTCGGGAAGTGGTTACGAGTATATATTAAAAGGAGTGGTTGAAAATATTTAATAGTTCCAATCGTAAAAGGCAATTTATTTAAACGTCTAACTGAAACAAATAAATGTATTTTTAGAGGAAGTTATTTCTCAGTAGGTGTGAAAATAAGAGTCCAGCGTGTTAGGGGTTGACCCACTGTTTGGTTGCGTGTAATACAACGAGGGTAACTTATCACATCACAAATCTAGATACCATCTACCCTCGCTGACTTATAACCATAGCTAGTTAATGGTTCAGTGGAACCGTAAACTTGTTGTCGTGGGAGATATTTAAATATGTATATAATATTGATTAAACTACTATGTTTAATGGTGAAAGCTTTTGTAATATATGAGTATTAATTATTAATAATATGGCGGATCGTAGCTAAACAGTACAATGTGATTGTTTTGTTTTGTATATACAAAAGGTTTATTGAAGGAACTATTTTATGGCGATACTATTTTCGGCCACAATTCTTTTTGAACGTTAGCGAAGCCTGTAACGTGTGGGGCTTGGAAAGATTTCATTTCTTCTTGCTCCCTGTCCTGCTGGTAAGACCACAACACAGGAACCATTGTATTATAGAGAGACTCCAAGTATAAGGAACCGCAGAACAAGAACAAAAATCACTGACAAGAAAAGAACAAGAAAAAAGAACAATAATTAAGATTATACTGGTAAGCCTACAATAACGGAAGAGTTTTATTAAAATGGCATGCTAATCTATTACGAACAAGAAACCTGACCAAGAGCAGGATCAAGGACAATAACAAGAAATTATGAACAAGAACAAGAAAAGCCCCACCTCCCCGAAGGTTAGGGACGGGCAACGAATACCAGGCTACCCACTGTCAGAGGGCAATAAGAATCCAGAGAACGGCCAAGAGGGTACAAAATAACAAGTAATAAACAAGATAGTATGAATAAAGCTGCAAGAAATTTTATATATATACTTGTCCAAACACTTAACACTTGGCCAAAACAAAAAACCCGATAATGACATAATACTGAGCAGAACAAAGTGAGAGAGAGACTGTATAATTGATCGAGAAAAGCAAATGAAAGAGACTGAGAATAACAAGAAAAATAAATCTACGAACGAAGACGGAGAAGAAAGAAGAAAAGACGAGAAGATCAAGAAGAGGAAGAGAGAAGATTAAGAAGAAAACTAAATTGTAAAAAGAAGAAAGAAGATTGACAAAGATAATTGTAAAGGACCATATATTTAAATATTGAATTTGCCACTCTGGTATGCCGCAAGGCTGGTACAGGGTTTAAGTCTTGTGTTGGTCAATGAAAAAAATGCTCCCTGTCTATCTCTTTACGAGATAACTCAATATCAAACTAACGAACGGACCTTATATACTTGACTCTGCAAAGTTATATTTATATTAGTAACTATGGGTTTAATGAATTATCAACGCTATCATATTCAACAAACCCTATTAGTCAGATTGGTTTTATATTGGGAATCACGTGTTTTTAATTGTACTGTAAAGTAATCTCTACAAAAATTATAAAAATATTCTAAAAACATAAACTTAACGCAAGGTGTAATTTAATATCAATATAGTATCTTGGAATCCAGTAATAAATTTTACAATTGTAGGGATTCAATTTAATTGTATAAGTTCTCAAATTCCTATGCATGGTAATGTAATGATTCAGAACTAATTCCGAATACGAGTAATCATTATAACGGTTATTTTTTTTTTTATAAAGCGTTTATAAATGTTTTTATAGAGATTGCACTGTCCTTATATAACTTACTTAAAAAACGCTGGTGGCGAATTCTGCAAATATTATTTATATGGTTGACTAGAGTAGGGAGTGGCTAAATTATATAAAAATGTACGAGTATAATAAGGATGTACACCAGATGTGCTGATAACAAAGATATCTTGTGTAAACTTTGCGCAATTGATGTCACGCTGTTAGGAATGTCTTAATGCCAAGCCAGTAATTTACTGTCACTTAGGGAACAATGTTTTAGTTTACAGATATAACTTAGTTAATTCTGATAATTATACATATGTGTCGGTATATATTGTTTACTAATCAAGTAAAATTAATATGTACTCTTGCAGTTTCTTAAGTTTGTAACATATTATTAAATATTGAAGACAGGAATGTATAGGATTATTTTAAAGTACGTTCTCTTTTACGGTAATCGTTGACACAGACCTCGAGTCTTTCTCAACTGCCTTTCCTTATGTTGAAGCCACAAACTCGTTGCGGTGTAACAGTGTATGTTGGTTGTACTTTGGATGGGTATACATATTGTAACATATAATTCAATCTACAGAAAGATCTACTAACCTATATTAGTACAGACGAAAACAGCACCGAAGTACTATAACACGTTCACCAATAACATTATTGGTGAGTTAACAATTACAATTTGAATAGTGAAAACAATTTCACTAGAAGGTGCAGTTGTGTCATATCACGTATAAACTGTTATAACCAATCGAACAACATGATTGTTTCAATAAAACACTACATGGCAGTAGAGTATGAATGTTGAGTATTTATTGAGGGGCACTTCTACATTATTGAATAGCATGTTGAACTATGAACAAAATTACTCTTTGTTATATTCGTATCAACATCGATACTTTATTAGAAATACTAATAGCATTGATAGCCTCTCATATGTAGCTTTTTAATTATTATTTAATTTGATTTTAGAAGTTCAGTAATAAAAGCAAAACAATTAAGATACTGTACACAATGTTATCAGCTTTTTAATTTTAAAATTTTAATAAAATTATTTATATAAATATGGTTTATAGAATCCATAATTTTATGGGTGCTCTAGGAATTTTTAGTATTATAAGATCAAAGGGAGCGATTAAAAATCTTAGCCAGTATCTTATTTCAATTCTCTAAGGAATCTAAATTAATGCTTATATGGCATTGTTATAAGAAGACCGACACCTACATTTCCTATATTATTTTAAATTTAAACAGTTATTGTACAACTAACTCTCAGAATATCCTAACTACTGAGTGTACTGAAAAAATAATATGTTTTGAGACTTGCTAGAAGTTATTACTTCGACTACATTACGTGCATCATTAAAAAATAATTGGCTTCATACTGATGTTCCTGGAAACGCTAGGGAAACAATTAATTCGTTTAAATGAACACCGATTTTGATAGTAATGTGTAGAGGTCTATAGTTCCCTATTCTTCAGTTTACAAAATATCAAAAGAAATCATTGTATGGTTATGAAAAGCTAGTCTGTTTCACGTGATGAACTTATAAATTACATTTTTATTTTCTTTTATTTTTTCTACATTTTTTTTATTTTTAACGGCTCTTATATTATTAACTAAATAAGTGTTTATAGTCTTCAGAAAGTTATGGTGTAACTGGAGATAATTACCGTGCGCGAACAAATATTATTGTAATTCTCGATATAGCCCCACACATGTTTTGTCTAATAAATGAATAAGGAAATTAAAAAAGTTTAAAATGCAGGCAATATGTATGACAGGCTGATAACGTTGCTTAAACAATGATATCAATGCCACGTGTGGTGCGCGACCACACGCAACAGAACTTTTTGACTGTGATAGTTTCGAATCTCTGGAGGGGGTGGTGGGGCGGTATCTGTAACATACAGGCTAGCTATACATAGTTAGTTCTGCTGTGATTTCAGAATGAGCAACAGTGCCTGTTTCCTCGTCAAGCGAATTACAATAACCCCACTGTCGAGTGAGTGGATCTTTCAGGAATATATGGTATCATAAATTTGTATGGTAACTTTAAATAATTATTCGTCCAATATCAAACTTAAATAATTTAAAATAAAAACTTGGTGGCTAAAATATGCAAAATATCTCCTTGATAAATTGAGATGTTTAAAGTTAGACATCTTAAAAAGTTAATGATTGATTTCTTATTAGTTGTATTTGGAAACAATTTGAAATAAAAAAGCAATGACTACGTTGTGCAAGTTTGATCTAAAACAAGTTATAAATGTTCTCTTGCAAGCTAGGTAGAATTACCACGACTCTATAATTAACGCCGACACACAATCTTTGTTATATAATACAAAACAACTAAACGTGATAGTGGTAGCTTTGAAAATGTAAATAACACGAGTAATACTCTAGCGTCAGTATACCGGTGATTAATCAGTTACCCTGCTGAGTGACCAATCTCAAGACTGTAAGACTGTGGCTTGTTTTCTGTGAGTGATAACATAGTTCTTAAATATGCTAAACCCCATTTCAACCCCAGGAATTTATTAAATGTTTATGATTACTTGAGTTCTTCTGTGTCAGTCCATGAGGTCGATGTGTGCTAATTAAAAACTTTCTGAGATATAGGGAAGTTGAAGAAAGTGATGAATGAGTCAGACATTGAATGCTTTGTATTTTATATATAGATATTTAGTAAACATATAGTGTATATATATGTGTGTGTGTGCTTGTGTGTGTGTGTGTGTGTGTGTGTGTGTGTGTGTGTGTGTGTGTGTGTGTGTGTGTGTGGTGTGTGTGTGTGTGTGTGTGTGTGTGTGTGTGGTGTGCGTGTGTGTGCGCGCGTGTGTGTGTATTTACTTTCGTCTGTACTGTTTTATTTTATATTTTATACAATTTATGCACCTGAAGACGGTTTTCACCGAAATATGGTGCCAATGTTTTAAAAACACTTTATTTTATTTGTACAGTAATTTCTAAGAATAATATATATATATATATATATATATATACTAATCTTCAATAAGAATTCTTCAAAATGTATTAAACAGTTTTTATATTTCGGCTTAAGCCGTCTTCAGGAAATTACAAAAATATAAATAGGGCTATGACAGAATAAACATAAACCATTAACACAGAACATGAAAATTAAGAATCTTTATTTTCATATTAACAATTAATATATTATATATATATATATATATATATATATATATATATATATATATATATATATATATATAATATATTTAGAACATGATAATATGGAATATGTGTAAGTGGCAATCAGTGTTAACCATTCCCATGTTTATAATATAATATAGTATTGTATATATTTGTGCAACATTCCAGTGTAAAGGTTTTACAGTTTAAGATAGAAAACTGGCTTTATATTTATATTAAGAACGACCAGCACGTGAATTGCGCAATAGTTTCGATAACTTTGACATGTTAGCGGCAGCAAAACACTGTTTGTACCCAGGATTCCGCGCTGATTCTCTTGAACTATCCCTTCCAGTTTATGTGGGCACATTTTCTTATTTAGATATGCTTCTCTCCATGGCAAAAAATAATGTGTAAGGTCAATCTTTGGAAGTGGCTCTAAAGTAAATTAAATTATATATATATATATATATATATATATATATATATATATATATATATATATATAATATATATATATAATATATATATATATTAATTTTAATTATAGAAGTAATAATTATTTAGTAATAATTATTAAATAATTATTACTTCTCCCGTGGCCGATAACCTTTTTTTTTGGTTTGTAGAATTCCAGAAATATAAGATTATATTACTATCAGCACAGTCGTACATGTTAGGGCTTGTCACATACAGGAACACCCGTAATGTGAGGTGTAATGTGTTTCTCCAACAGCGGCTTGTGGAAATTGCAGTTGTTCTTGAACACAAAACATGACATTTGTTGGATCACTGTCTCCGCTTCCCTCTCATCACAGTGAACAAAGCCTCGCCATGTTCATACCATTGTACGAGTATTTCGTAATCATCTCTGACTATTCTACCTTTAATTATTTTCCAATTTAAATAAAATTTGATATTAGCATTAATATCCACAAATTTACTATAATATTTTAATTTAATGGACATTCTCTTAGGAAATAAATGATGTAATAATTTTATGAGTATCCAAAAAAGATATATCTTTTATATCTTATATATATAAAAATCTTGAGTCACGATGTATGTTGCCAATAAACTCCAAAACGACTGAACCAATTTCAATCAAATTCACATGTATCCGTAATTTAGTATAACTTAGAAGATAGGATAGTTATTATCTGAATTATTCGCTTATGTCGTGAATATAAACGAATAAAATGAAGAAAGGTTTTCAAAGCGCCTGCACATTATAACCTGCAATTACGAGATAGATACGTATATTAAACAGTGAAACACTATTTGAAGGCGCTAAGTTATGATGTATAATTGTCTAAAACAAATTTTTGTTGAACTTAAAGGTTGAGTGGTAGACCACTTTGTAATAAAATACATTATGCATGTACAATACATTTTTGACATATTTTCTTGATCGTGACATCAAGGTAAAATCTACATCGGGGTTGGAAATATAAATTTACTTCAACCAGAAATGCTCATACGCGGGCAAAACTTACGAAAAGCGTGCGAAGCCGCGGGAAACAGATATAATCTTTTATATATATATATATATATATATACACACACATAATATAATATATATACATATATATATATATATATATATATATATATATATATAATATATATATATATATATATATATATATATGCACTTATGCATTTACTATGAACAATATTAAAACAATCATTTTTATTTCGATATTTTTTGTGTTAAAAATTTAAAGAATTGTGACTATTATGGCAATAAAAGTTTACACAGGTCTTGAATTTGGTTTCCTTGTAATTGATATATTAATTAAATTTATTTTGAGTGGTTTACAAAAATTAGAATTTTCGTTATCGGGGGTTTATGTATGATAATTACTTGTACAGTTAGCCTAAATAGTAATCTATACACATATATGTTAAATTGTCGAAATAATGAAGAATATAGCGTACAATTCTTGGAAACAAGTGTTAGAAGCAAAATTATACTAAGTTTTGCAAATTGTATTCCAATAGAACAGTCTCTACAGCATGTTGTATTAATTTGAAAAGTATTGTTTCTTTGTACTAGCACTTATTGCTTCATTTGATATCAACAATAGTCAATACTACTTAAAGGTACAGGTATTGAATTAAATATTTCATTAATACTACAATAGTGCATTTATAGAGCGTTATAAAATAATCTTAATCTATGGTTTAAAATATTGTAATTTATTGCAATTAACATAATTTAATTTCAATTACGTCATTACGTTGTATAAATTTTTTCCACTGTTTGGAAATAACAAACTGATTACAATCAATTCATAATATATACAGTTTCCATCTCTGATTTTACTATATTCGGGAAGGAACTTAGTGCAAGGGAGGAAGCAATGCTTTACCAGATAAGCCCTATTAATGTCCAACTACAATAACATTTCAGTCTACTTCCAACAATGGTGAGGATCTTATCGTAATAATCTGCACAGTTCTTTGTATAAAAAGATTTTGCAAATTCATGGCTATATTATCCTAGATGAAACCTTTACAATTGTCAATATTATACTTAGTTTAAATTTCTAATCTAATTTTTATAAGTAAGGGTTCAGACCAATTAAAACATAAATAAGAGTTAAATTATTTGCTTATTGAGATGTAATAGCCCAAAATCATTTGTGTTCACTACTTTATTACACCACAGACATGTTTAGTAATAGCTTTTGCACGTAAGTATTCACTTAAGCAAGTCATAAAGTACAATGAAATTCTCATATCATACAAAAACATAAACCGAATGAATGCAATCTAATGGGATAATGAGAGTACTCCACCATCTAAACTACACAATATTTCATAGTCTACATGTTTCTGATGTCGGGGCAATGTGAAGTATTCATTTAGAGCTTCTTCGTCACCGAATTTTGAGGAACTCTTTATAAAATCATAATACGGGATTCCAAGAGTCAGTATGTGACATTGTCCCTTTCGAGCGCTAAAGGTGAACTGTAGCTGAATTCAACATTCACAAATACCAGCTACCATCATAGTGTGTAACAAACAATAGTATTATCTAATCAATATTAAATAGTATTATCTATATTGTACATTGCAGCAATAACCAATTCAAAATAGTTTGCAATCGCTGCAATAGGCTGCAATCGCAAAGCCCAACGAGCCAGACGTCCTGTCGGGTCCTTCAAGTTACTTAGCCAAAGAAAACTATAGTGGTCTGTCACGACCGTGAACCTGGTTCCTTCTACGTAAGGCCGGAATTTCTCCACAGCAAAGATCACCGCATGGCACTCCCTTTCAGTGGCCGAGAAGTTCTGCTCTTGCCGAGTTAATGTGCGGCTGGCATAAGCAACAACACCTTCTCCTTGCTCACTGTCTTGGCTAAGAACAGCGCCGATCCCCACGCCCGAGGCGTCACAGGAGATTGTGAAAGGCTTCGAAAAGTCTGGACAGGATAATATCGGAGCGCTAATCAGGCAGGACTTTATGTCCTGGAAGGCCATCTCGGCTTCTGGAGTCCCATTCGAACTGATTTCTCCGTTTCAGTAAGGAAGTCAAAGGAGTCATACGTGACGCGAAGTTGGGAATGAAGCGTCTGTACCACGAGGCCATTCCGGTAAATTGACGAACCTCCTTTTGGTTCCGGGGTATTGGGATATCCACAATCGCCTTTACTTTTTCAGGGTCGACTCGCAAACCCTCCCCCACTGACAATGTAGCCCAGGTACTTCAGTTCTCTCCTGCAAAACTTGCACTTTTCTCTATTGAGGGTGAGCTTTGCTTCACGAACTCTTCTAAATATCTATTTCAAGGTTTTAAGATGGGACTCAAATGTAGATGTCACAACTATAATGTCGTCTAGACAGACGAAGACATTCGGCTCCAGCTCTGGTCCCAAGACTGTGTCAACGAAGCGCTGCCATGTTGCGGGAGCTCCGCACAGACCAAAAGGCATCGTGACGAACTGGTATAAGCCACGACCCGGTATTGCAAACGCGGTCTTCTCCTTACTTGCCTCGTCTAGTTCAATTTGCTAATAGGCGCTCTTAATGTCCAGGCTAGATAAGAATCGAGCGTCCCTCAGTCCATCCAGGATAGCGGTCACCTGTGGTAGAGGGTAGGCGTCCTTTCGGCTCACTGCATTCACCGCCCTGAAGTCCACAACAAAACCTTTTACTGCCATCAGGTTTATCCAGTAACATAATTGGCGAGGACCAGGCGCTTTGTGAAGGCTCTACAACCCCTAACTGCAACATGCGGTCTAGCTCCTCATTGATGAGTTTTTGACGAGCAGGGGATACATTGTAGTACCGCTGTTTGATTGGTGGCACACCCCCAGTGTCGATGACGTGCTTCACACGGTCTGTTCT